>NW_026099572.1:46019106-46020248 GCF_025091365.1 Daktulosphaira vitifoliae | reverse complement strand
AGATACCTGGCCGTGGCAAAAGATATTATTTCGAAAACCACCTTCTACTTGCGTAGGAACCTTTTTTTTTTTTCAAAATATTCTTTGACAATGATGTTTTCACCTGTTTTGTGTTGAGTTTCAATTGCAAAACGCACAACTCAATTAAAAAATTGTCGAAATACGTAAGTCAATTGATGAAAACCACTTAGTTTTCCGATGAAACGCTTGTTGTTAACGCAAAATATCGTTGGGATTCTCTTTATCTTATTTCGACTGAAATGGATGCGTTTCTGTTTTGCGGATACGCGAAAGGGTGCCCTGTAAAAAACGTGTTGATCTCCTGACGTCGGTAAGCTGTTTTTCCAAGTTGTTGTTGTGATAGTCGGCTGCTACTTGTCGTGCTGTGCCGTACACGACGAACGGGAGCCCAAGTGTCCACCGCGGGAGGTCGGAAGAAGCGACAAAAACCACCCGCCGCCGCCTGCTCAACAGGGGCCCGGTCAGGCAGGACGATTTATTCAAAATGTACATTCACCTCCGGTTACCGCGACTACCGTGTACGGTGTTTACATATTATTACCACTCCTCGACGGCCATGATGTCGTGTGGCGAGCCACCCGGTAAACGATGGCGCGCGACTTGCCGTACGGATATTCCCAATACACGTGCCAACAGATAGATGTACTTTTTTTACATAAAAATTGTCAAAAATCTTTAATTAGAAAATTAACCCGCGTTGACGAATAATTTGGAGGAATTGGCACGGGGTTAATCAAATCACGCGAAAAAAATATAAACGTATGAGCGATTTAATTAGAGTTTAAACACAACCCTAAGTGTACACACAAATCGAGTTACAGGGTTCGGGCCGAGTACATCTAAAAGATGCGCACCGCACACGAGGTGGTTCACCGGTACCCCAAGGCGGTATAATTATTTTATTATTACCATGTACGTCTATTAGTGTACAATATTGCACCTAAACGTTTAGCGACGCCCACGTAGGTGTCTCTGTCGTTTTATAGCACCTTATCACTTTCGAGGGTTAAAAATGATTATTATGTGAACACTTTAGGCCTAAGTTTACGTACACGTTTATTCGCGCGACGTGTTATCGTTAAAAATCAAATAAAAAAATTCGTTTATCACTTTTTTTTTTT
>NW_026099572.1:46017983-46019006 GCF_025091365.1 Daktulosphaira vitifoliae | reverse complement strand
TATCATATATATATATATATATATATATATATACAGTTAAATTTAAGCAGCTTAAAGATTAATATTTATCGATTTATTATTCGTGATTTAATTGTGCAATTCGATCGAGTAACTTTCTTCATTCTAGATTAATTGTCGTTTGACAACCTAATTAATTATACCATTTATCTTGTACTTGAAATCAGCTTTTCAAAAAAGCATAAAAGACACATCTTACACACCTACTTTTGTATGATAAACAACGTTTCGAATCATTTCTGATATTAAAACTGATAAGTAAGATCTAAAATGCAATAAATTCTCATTGTGTAATCCATGACAGAATTATGAAAACGGCTTATTGCAGTCGATTTGCTCTAATAGTTATGCTATATAAATTAAAAATTAAATCAACCGTACAATCGCTTATTTTGTTTTTGTCTTATCTCTAACTTTAGCAAGATTGTGATTGTGACACTTTAGATTGTGCCACAATGTTGCCATGTTGTTGTTATTGTTTTTATTCGAGTGTATTACACAATACTTTTAAAGGTTAATGAAAAATTGATTTTAAAAACTAAACACACATGATTTTCAATACCGCGTATTTATGTAAAATCCAGTTTATAACGATTTAAATGGGTGTTATGTACACGCTCTATTTTTGACCCGGACAATTAGAATGCAAGAGCGAGTTCATAACATATTTCTAAAGTATTAATGAGACACCGTGTAGGATCGTTAATTATTGTGTAACAATTAACGTGCGGAAGGCTGTGAAGTCAGGTAAAGTAGTGTTTGTGTGATGTACCTGTTAATAGCTTACGTGTTTTCCAAAAATTTCACTATGACAAAAGTAAAATTCCACTTTAGAGTTAAACGAATGTTTGAAAATTCTACGCAATTAGTCTTCAAGGATGATCATTATTAAACTCGATTAATTAATGTACATTTTTATATGAACATAAACATCTCTTTTGTTTGTATAAAAAAACTTTTGTATTTTGATGAAAAATCACCTCTTGTGGACTTTTAGTGATCAAT
>NW_026099572.1:45975446-46017883 GCF_025091365.1 Daktulosphaira vitifoliae | reverse complement strand
TGAACGTGATGTACCCGTTGACAGGGAAATCAAATGGAATTCATGTCGGACACCAATGAAATTAACAACATCACATATATCAAGTTACACGACACGCGGTTCAAAAGTTGGACGAATACGATTAGCGTAAATAGACAACTATTTAGGTTGAATTAAAAAAATAATATTCATCACATAGTTCGTTATGACTAATGTCACTAGGTTGCACACAGAAAACGTGTATGATATGGAAGAATTTGTTGTTAATAAATCGTTAAAATCTTTCTGTATTTCCACAAATGCGCCGCATCGTTGTGTTTTCATTTATTTTTTATACTACCACACTACTACTACTACTACTACTAGAGGTCATTGTTGTTGTTGCGGTCTGTCGACCGAGTGCAGTAAATCAAACGATTTTGCAGTGGTCGCGACACCTGTTATCTCGTGCACTGCTAAACACCGGCACCCGTACCAGTCTTGAATAATATATGTCCGCACAGTTATAAAACGCAAAGTCAAACAGTGAAAAAACGTTAACACCTCTAGGCACCGACGGTATCCGCGATACACCGCCGATTGTGTTGTCTCCTATGGCAGCTACTTCTTCCCCTCGTTGCGAATTCTGCTATCCGCGTTCTTCGTGAGTTAAAAAAACAACACACGAGCTCGGATAGTATCGAGCGATTCATAATCGCCTATAATCATTAGACTCAGTCTTAAAGACATTCAAAATAGTTGATCGTGAATATTGCCGAAGATGACATTTTTCGAAAGAATGTCAACGGATTTCCTTAAAATACGGGCGTCGAAAACCCACACAGTTATCTCTGATGATGTCGAAATGTCCAACAGTTTTATTTTATTTTCACAAATTTTTATTTGTTAGTTCCGGTTAAAAAACAGTTGCGGGTCTCTGTATGTGAAACACTACGAAATAATTGCTTCATAACGTCAGACGTGCTGCCAGCGAAACGAACTCCAGAAATTTTGGCACAGCAACGACTAGGAGGAGGAGAACGCGCACGTTTCGCGGCGGAAGTCGTTGCGGAATTGACCAACACGACAGAGTGCAGTAGAATGGCGTCTGGTGCGATTTTCGAGGAGACCGTGGAATTTAGTACGCGAGATTATAATTTATAACATTGTGACTGCCATTAGAATCTCGATCGGCGCGCAGATAATATTATTATGGCAACGCAAAATAACACAACGATAATCATGCCGTCTATCTGTGCGACCAACTCATTGTTTCCGCATCGTTATCTGAGCGTCGATGACGTCAGCCGGCCGTAGATTTATCCACAGACTCCGACGCAACGGTCCGTATCGATGTGGGTCATCGTCGGTCACCCAAACGACGGCGACCAGATAAGACAGTTGGCTTATTAAATCCCGTATAACGGTACGTTACACCTCTATAGGAACTGAACCCCGTACTCGAACGGGCATGGGAAACACTAGCGAGTTTCACTGAAATCGACTTACCTTCGACGAGGGATGTCAGTAACGTCACGTTAGCAGCCTTTCTGCGGCCCGCCGGCAAGTTTAGGCCGATCTTCTCTAGTTTTTCACGTAACAGTCGACCGCCGTTTTTGGATTTCGCCCTGTGAATCACATAAATTCAGTTAAAAACTAACATGGTTTACCGTTTTTTGAATGCGTACAGAGCTTTTCGATTAAAACCCAGCAAGAGAACACGTTGTAACAAATTATATTTTATGTGGCGTAACACTCGTTCGTGTCATTGATAAAAAATACGAAACCACGAAGAAAATAAAAAACCAGTCGAGTCCACAATTACGCCGGTATGCGTTTGTATTGAGTATCGTTTACAAAATACTATGCAAACCAAAACGCGTTTTACATTTAACGACATCGAAGCGGACAGCCTATTCGATTCATTAAACGAAATACAAACGTTTTCTCTCCCACCGGTCGTCTCAAAACGAATACATTTTTTTTTTATAGACGTGAACCGCACAGGACTTGTAATTTCTTACGGTTTTTTACCGAACCTATTGGCACGACATGTCTCGCGATACGCACAGTAATATGACGCGTGACCGTTACGGCGATAGTATCGTTCCAACGGTGTCCGCCACGGCCCTCCTATCATCTACAATATACCTGATAATAATAATGCCATTATTATTATTATCAGCGGTATTATTATTGTAGGCGGTATCTTTACACGCAAAATCCACAGGTGGCACACATCATTTATCACTGCGCGGCGACCGATATAAGCAGTTGTACACGATTAGTGATTACGCATTGTATCCAACGCAGACGAACCGGCGGCTTCGACCGATTTTCTGTATCGCAGTCGTTTCGATATATTATTGTTGTGGACACGGCCCGCCGGACGGTCAAAGGACAATAATTAAACGACGAGGACTTTGGAAAGTACCATTAAGTGTCCTGCGATATCGTGTCAACAGGCGTTTTCGACCGTAGAAACCTTCTCCGCCTTTGCACTGGAATTATCATTTTAGAGCCCGTCATAAAGCGGCCAATGAATTTATTATTGCGATTAATAAGGACAAATGACTCGAATATTTAAAATTAATAATACTCTGGTCGTTAATACGAAGAAAATAAAAATAAAAAAATGGGAACGCCGCGTTTTTTAGAGTTGTTTCGACGTGATAAAAATGTTCTTCGTATGTTATAGAGGAACGCCTAGAATTTATCGTTTGCAGTGTAGTCGACGCGCTCGTAAAATGTTATTCGAATCGATCTGAGAGTTTAATAAATGTATTTTTTTATTGTAATCCCAACGGCACCGGAGCGAGCGAATGCAGTCAAGACGTTTAACCGGTAGGAAGGCGTACCGAGCAGGCACACGACATCACTATCAGCGGAGCGGTCAAGGAGCGTGTAACCGATTTCAGGGAAATAACGCAGTCGTTTTCACTTTTTAGTCTTTTCCCGACGCGTTATCTTCTTGTGATCCGCTGCAGCATGCGATTACCGGTTGGTCACGTTTTTTCGTGTGAGCAATAATATAAATATTTTACGCGGAGAAAACAAAAACCATCCCAACGCCACGCACAAGAGTATCGATACATAAAAAAAATTGCCTATCTCAAGTACAGTTCTTACCTTCTGAGCACGCCGCCCAACAGAGAGGCGTTTAGACATTCGGGTGGCGACAGTCTGCGCTGTACTTCGCCGACAGTCACTTTGTACTTGGAAGTAGAGCTGAGCAACGATAGTCGGCCGGGAACACTGCAGAACACGTCTGAAGGGGTGGTGGACATACCTGAAATCGTAAAAATTAAACTTTAATTTAAATAAATAACCATCACGATGATGTTGATATTAATATATAAATATGATTTTCCCAATGGTAACGTCATCTTTCACGCATAAATCTCGGCAGTAAAAAATCACTGTGAATACGACATAATTTTGGCTAGTTTGCGTAATTCGATTCCCTCGTTAGTGAGCGTCCGTTTAAGTATTGATTCGATAAAAAAATATTTAACAAAATATGCAACAATGGAAAAAAGCAAAATGAAAAATGCTTTCTCGGTAACACAACAGATGTTTGCACTAGGGCCCGTACGCCCCCCCGTCAAGCATTCGCACACCCAAAATTAGCCGGTGTGATGGCTGGAGACCGGTGCCCGTATATGAAGGGCCCCTGTGCAGTGTTTTTCTGGGACGTACCCGGTAGACGCCCCAAAAACACGACGACTTGTGCACAATAGAGGTGTGAAAAATCGCGGTGGGAAGCGGAAGTTAGGTGTTAAAAAAAAAAAACAAAATGTAAATCCCCGAGCAAGACGTTGTACGCGCAATTATTGTCGTTCGCCAAAATTATAGGTTACGTTTGGGGAAGTTTGATAATAACGAGCGGCGGAGTTTTGCATTTCCGTTGGACGTGTGTACTGCTATTCATAATATTGTTATTATTATTATTAATACTTGTGTAACATGGTGCCGGTGTTCGGCAAACGTGATTATCGTACGGTCTGCGGTACCTCGTACGGAGCTTTCGGATGGTTCATTAGGAGAGGGCATAGGGAGGAAAAAAATTCATCATTGCGACTTGACGGCGGTCGCGCAACCGTCACGGAATCACGTTCGACACCCCTTTTTCCATTTGCCCATAATAATCGTGTAATAATAATATTCTCTCGTCGCCGTCTGCGTCAACACGCTCAGAGTCGTATATACATATTTTTTCCACGACGTCGCGCCCCCTGCCTCCGTATTGAATTATAAACGCCAGCGAATATCGTTAAAATCACAGGGACCTCTTACCAGCCCATGTGTTTTCGTATGTGTGTATGCAATTTTCGCGGTTCTAACACATCGCCGGAGGGATAAACGGCGAAAAAATGCCGGTCGTCGAAAAGCTGTTCGAGCGGAATGCACCTAATATATTTGATTGCATTTAATCGCGTTTAATGAAATAATTATGCCGAATGGGTTTGTCAAGTTCGAAAATTACAAAGGGAGTCTCTGGCGAATAGCGTTTTTTGAGATTGCACCTGGGAACCAACACTTTGGCCTCGGGCGCCCTTTTCAACGGAGGACCCTTCTAATAGTAAAAAAATCGAATATGTGCACTGTCAGCGGGTTGTCGAACTTTATATTATTGGCCACGGTGATTGGCCAATCGACGACATTTTACCATGAAAGGGCAATCGGACAGCATTTACCCTGTGACACTAAGAGAAGATTTGTATCATTTATCGTTACACGGACATATTTTTGGGGCTATCTAAAAGCAATGTTTATACAACCTTTTCATTATTTAGAACGGAGAAAACCGCCAAAAAGTATTGGCAGACTAAAAATAGTTCAGTTTCTGCACAAACAAAACATTGAAAACCAAAAAATAAATAAATTTTGGCACGTTTCAAATTTAACGGGCAACACAAATATTGACCTTTCGGAGCAATAAAGTGAACTTATTGAGTAGGCGTTTGTGACGAAACGTGATCGGTATTTTGTGAAGGATAACTAAGTATCTTTGGGGTAATTAAATTGTGATGCAAATACGATTAATAAAATCGAATAACGTGTAAAATAGTCGCCGATTGCTCAACATGCAACACTTGCAAATATTTTAACGATACATCATAAAAATATTATTACACTATACAGGTATTAGAGTAACGTGAAAAATATTATCATAAGAATTATATAAAAGTATCCATACTTACGTTTCAATAACGGCAAGTCGCTCATAAACGAACTGCTATCGTCCACGTTGTGTTCCTATTGAGAAAGAAAAATAATATTATTAAAAACTATTTTATTACTAAATTGTATCTTACTGTAGCAGCTACTGGAGTGATCGTGAGTTTAAATCGGTTACGGTACTTAAATGCGATTAACTACACGTTACAATATTAATACCAACGATAATAATTATTATTATTTGGAAGACATTAAACGGCGACCCACACAACCGTTTGAGTTTATATTCTATATATTTTATCATTATATTATTTATTAGAACTAGATTTCTTAACGAGTTTTTTGAGGGCATTCGATTAAAAACGGAGCACAAACTTTATAATATCATAAAAAACGGGAGCCGTTCGCGCAGTGGTGTCCTTGCAGTGTTTATGTATACACAAACAAGCGACTAGGGCGGGAGGTGTGTCCGATAGAAGAGTTATTACGAAAACGCAGATAATTTCGTTGCGTTTAATTGATATCGCCGTACGTGTTCGTTTTAATCTTAACCACAACAACAACAACGTAATAGCCTACTCATGTAGGTTTATATATTTTAATAAATGGAAATCTTGACCGCTGTAGAGAACCCGCTTTCGTTTGGCGACTTGTGACGTTGATTGACCGTTTTTTGACCAAACAACATGTCATTATATTGTTACTGCACTTACTCAGTCGGCCATTCGAAATTAAAAAGCGAGTTGGCAACAACCCTCTGCAGGGTTCATTATATTGCTGACCGGGGAACAAACGGTCAACATAAATAAATATTAGTGCTGGGAAAAGATTATTTGCTAGAAAAAGTTCAAATTTTTTAAAAATAAATCTGTACGTTATTTTATTCTGCCGTCCGTTCGCTGCTTAATTAATGTGGTGGTCGCATGTCAAATTCTGTATGGTCGTTGTCGATACACGTGTGAGGTGTTTACCATTCAACGTAACTGCGTCTCGTTAATCACAAACACCCGTCAAGGTAAGTATCGAAATGACGAAATTAAAAATGAAGAATTAAACGGATATGGGAGTTTCGCGTGCAGTTCACCCCCTTCGTAGGGTATGGCACGACGTTAAGGCGTGTCAAGGCACGGCGTGCAGTATTTAAAACGTACCGGTTACATTTTTTTAGCAATGTAACTCAAGTCTAACCACTGGTATACATTGTACGTGTGTATTTTCAATTGATATCTTATTGTACGAACCTGAGCTTCTTCGACCACGCTGGACAAAGCGTTATGTAGGACCAGCGAATCCTCTAGGCCGGGGTGTGACTGTACCAAAACGTCTCCTCGGCCACGGACTCCACCAACTCCGGAACCGTAATCACCACCACGGGACCTGCTGCTTTCGTACGGGAAGGTAGGATGCATGTTGCCCTGAAACAAATAGCATGAACGTCAAAAACTACCGGTAGATTTTCAATAGTTTTTTTCGAACCGTTTCATGACAAATCGCAATAATGACTAAATAGTGTATCTATTTTGCTCGTTAAATAACTATGTCTAGACTTAAACGCGCAGAAAAAGAGATCGTGTATCGATACAAATAAATTTGTACAAGCCGATTATTATGGCCGTCGAACAAATCGTACATTTTCTATTTTAGTACAGTTGAGATCAAAGAAACACACACANGTAGGATGCATGTTGCCCTGAAACAAATAGCATGAACGTCAAAAACTACTGGTAGATTTTCAATAGTTTTTTTCGAACCGTTTCATGACAAATCGCAATAATGACTAAATAGTGTATCTATTTTTCTCGTTAAATAACTATGTCTAGACTTAAACGCGCACAAAATGAGATCGTGTATCGATACAAATAAATTTGTACGAGCCATTATTATCGCCGTCGAACAAATCGTACATTTTCTATTTTAGTACAGTTGAGATCAAAGAAACACACACATAGAGAACAAGAACTGGTAATAATTTTTCAAAGCCATTTGCATATATTAATTATGTCTCTCGCGCACGCGGTAAACGTCATTTTATTTGATTTCGCCTTATACACAACACGCATGTAATATATAACTACGAATACATACACATATACACGTTTATTTTTTTTTTTTCGTATACGAGGCCTCTTATAATTACGGGTCTTGTAACCAGATATGGGAGAGGTCCCGACTCCGGTGCGGCCGTCGGTCGTTACACGAAGGCGATCACTGTTGTTCGCATAACCTAGATATTCCGGATCCCCTATTCGATACACACACAATAATATATAAATTTTTTTTTATTCCTATGGTGTTTGTACGCGCGCACGAGTATCGATAGTAATAATTATTGTTATTAGACGTTGCGTATGTTGAAGTCGATGGATCCGGTCCCGTTTAGCCAAGCCCAAATCAATCCTGAGCCGCTTTTGCCGGTTCACTACCGTTGGTCCTCGTGGGCAGGATGGTAAATATACGCGTACAAGTCTTTTTAATCGTCCAAAGCAACATTCCAAGCATAAATAACTGAAGGGAACTTGCCGCCGTCAAAAATCGATTCGATCATATGTGATGGCAATGTATACACGTAGACGCACTTGTCTACGTGTATGCAATACCCGAGAAAGTTTTTGGCAATAATAATTTATTTACTTGTTCTCTCGGTTCAATAACCCAACAGATCTGGAACGCACAAAGGCATACACAAGAACTGTCACCCCGACAGCTGCCGTAGCGCTCTTGCCATCCTCGTAAAAATAAATACTCAATAAATGATTGAAGGATTTCCATTGACATATAAAATATGACGACCGAAAAACAACCAAATCATTATTAACTCGGTTGTTAATGTAATAATCATATGTATCTCGATAATAATCAAACATATAATTAAATTTTCTACAAAAATATTAACTTAACATAAGTCATTTGTGAGCACTTAGCAAAATGTTATGCACTATACTAAAGTCTTATAGGCTAATGACGAGTGTCCAGCTGCGATTTCATATATTATCGTGTAACGAAGATATCTTTGTTTATCTGTAATAGGTCATAAAAATAATAAAAAATCGAAGGTGGTATTTATTGAGCGATAAAGTGTGGCAGTTAGAAAAATGCACAATTTTTACGATGTTATCGTGACAGAACGCCACAGAGAATCAAGAGACGAGTGAATGTAACTCGATTAGCTAAACAAAAAAAAGCAATGAAAAAAAACGACTAGGATTTTATAGAAATAAAATTTACAAAATACATAAAATGTTCAGATTAAATGTATTTTAAAACGTGTTTTGTTGGAGTGTTTAATAATAATAATAATAATAATAATAATAGTAGTAATCCTATAGATATTTTAATAAACTATAAATAAAATAATGTAATGTTCAGTCTTTAATACTTGGTCTTAAAACTTAATGTAATTTTCAAATATTCCGAAATAAGTCAGAGAAACTTAAAGTTGCAAAATATTTTAATATAACAACGAAAGTATTTATTTTTTTAATAACACAAGCGCTGGACACTGCGAATAATATGTTTCTTCGTAAAATAATAGAGTTTATTATTTTAACAACCGACTTAATAACGTTATTCGTTTCAGATTAATAAATTTCGCGTGTAAAAATCAAATTTAATTTTCTGGAATGCAATATCGAAAACGTGTACACTAAACCATTTTGTTAATATTAACGTTCTTCACTGTGTGTCGGTCAAAAATTTGATTAAAATCCGCTGGAAAAATTGAATTTCTCATTTTTGAAAACATTCCAAATCTGTACCATGTTTGCATTGTAATAACAATAATTATAATAAAATAACGGTGGTGACGACGACGATGATGATATAATAATAATAATATCATAATGTTGGAGAGAAGACAATGTTATATGCGTTAAGCGTCCGGAACCGCTACCCCTAAGACTTAATATAATTAAAACGTTAGGAATTTTGGGTACAGTGGAATTCGGTTGGCGTCCAAACGACGTGCGAGTAGAGCGGACGGGAAAGCAGAATTTGTCTTATTCTCTTCAATATTGTTTTTGCATAAAGCCGTCAGTCGAAAGCTTCATCGTTAAAACAAGTTACAAGAGTTTCTCATTAAGAAACTATGTAGTAGGTGAGAAAATAGTCTTGACAACGCGTTTTATATGCCGAAAAAGATCTTATTGGAAAATTTGTTGATGAAGGTGTTTTTTTCATACATGAGTGTTTCCCGATAAACTTTTTAATTCTCTCTTGAATTACATATTAGTGTAATAAATTTGCAGCAGTAAAGATGAAGACTTTAATTACAATTACAAACAGAAAAATAGTTTTTTTTTTTTTTGAAATTTATATTGATTTTGGGATAATTAAATATTTGAAGACCGTGTCCTGGGTGAGGCCGAGTAAAAAAGAGGAATAAGTACAGTGACGGTGGCGACCACACGTCGAGTGACGCCTACTTTTCACGATGAAAGTGGTCGATTCGATTTCCTCGGATCCATTAACGCCGTAGCAACGTAACACTGTCAAGGTATCAGGTATTAATTATACGTATATCGCTCGTTAAAAAATAACCTTACAGTTTGCGCATAACAATATTACGCGGCCTAACTCAATTTTAATTAACTCCTGTATCGATGGCTACTGCCGCGGTTTCTTACAAGAGCCTCACACTAGTACCCTACCAGTTTACTGGATAACTGTTTTTCCTCAAAACAAGTTTTTTTATCAGCGGTGAAAATTATCTGAAAAATACCGTTTCTCGAATATCATTAGGATGTGACTTTTATCAGTAAATTTCTGGAAACATTTTGTAAAACGTTAAGTTATTTGGAACCTTTCTGAGACGACATTGATAATAATTATTCGTGCAAAACTTTAGAGTTTACGCAAGACACTCGAGTAGACGTAGTGTTTTCACAAATATCTTATAATTCCTCAAGGTATTTTGAAGTGACAACGTATCTTTGGCACTTGCAGTGGCGTTTATTGATTTATCCGGTACGCGTAGAATGTTTGAAAGATACATACCGACTTGTCGAATACCTCAAGTTTTGCGTGCGAACACGGAACAACAATAATAATATTGCAACACATAAAATGGCCGGTAACGTCGTCAACGAACACATTTGACCCTTAGCCGCGGCATTCGTGATAAACTTTACACCATTACTATTACGATTAAATGTATTAGGATTATAGATATTAAACATTTGTCTTGTACAATACATGCTTATAAGCCATGCTCGACGTGACCCCGCAAACTCTCTGGTGTGACATGCATCGCAATCGCCAGATGAGGTTAAACTCAAAAAAAAAAAACAGTAATAAATGTAATTCGTATAAAACAAAACGCCTAGTGTTTTTACTCTCGTTAATCTGGCCTCTACTAAGGAGGGGATTGTGTATGGAAGCGATGACGGATACAAAGTGGAAAATATAAAAACGTTGGTCGTATTTGTTATTTTATTTTTCCTTAATGGGTCAAAGTCTCGATCATGGGGGCCGGTCGGGTCACGTTTCTTCGGTGGACATAACATATTAGTGACGTCTGTTTGGCAGCACACTTGCAACGATTCCACATACCCATTTGTATACGCGAAAATATAATAAATAATTCACATATATATATATATATATAATACACCGAAAGGCGTGGTCTCAGGGATGACATGCTAGCTTGGTCGACTTCAAATATTAAACAAATAAAAAATAACAAAAGGATAACGATCGAATAAGTAATAATTATTGTTAAAGGAATGAAATACATAAATAATATTAATTCGGTGTCATTAAGTAGGCGTAGTCGAGTGTTAGGTACAAAGAAATCGCTGTTTCTTGAGCTGGTAATTTATTTCTAAGAATTATCCAACATTAATATAAATTCTATTCTAAAAGTTTTATTTTTTATATTTTTCAAAATTTTATTAAAAATATCTATGGATTTTCGACGCACTTTTGTATTATAAAAAAAATCACATGGTGTCGCTACGGGAAGTCCTGTGAATCACATTTGTTGTAACAAGCGAGATTGGCTAGATTAACTCGGTCGCGTCCACCCTTTGGTGCAAAATACTTCACATATATCGTCCATCTCCTTTTTGGACCACCCTTTTCGTATGTTACTTTATTAGACTGCATCAGACAAAACTTGAAAAAAAATTGATGCAAAGTATGACTGGTCATGTGTAACCTATGTAATCACGCCTATTGTCAGTATAACAGGATGTGTTACTGAATGACTATCGGACCCGCATAATATGTTTTTACTCTGAGGCACGTATTCGCAACACCTAAACTCCGATTTTGGATTGATTGAATCAGAGAAATTTGTTCATTAATGAATATCAAATAGCATGGCCTCCGCTTGTGATAAGTCATTAAGAAATATAACCTAACCGCACCGATCGAAATACCAATACTGTGCATTGATCTATGATCGGTGAGAGAATCGATAAAAGTGATGACGAGATCGTGTACAGTTTTGATCGTGATGGCAATGGTCGGAATCAATTCGGATGTCTCTTTAAGCGAATACAAATTTCACGCGTTGAACGAGTTCGTGACAACTCTAGAACTCTTGTAACCAAATGTCTTGAAACATTTATATGCGCAGGTACTTCATAAACCATTACACGAAGGACATACTCGAGTTTTGAAGGGTTCGATAAAAGCCAAACTGTAAGATCGGATAAGATACAAGAATATTGAGACAGTAAATGATGTACGTCTACACATTATCAGAAAATAACTGAATATTCGTCGTCACCTATCACATCACAACTTTCAAAGAATTTTTAAAAAAATTATTTATTACTCTGAATTTATTCCATTGGAATGCTCTAGAAGATTAGAAGACACAATTAAACAATTAGTTGTCACATAAGGAACTTGAACTAACACTTTAGATGGAATGTACAACGAATAGAAATGAAAACAAAAATACCGCAATATTACTCAGATTGAGCGGAGAATTTAGCTATTATCGTGGAATGTGATAACGACGTGTGGTTGTGATAAGTAACACAGAACTAGAGAATTTTCAGTATGCATCTACTTGATTTGAAATAAAACTTAATGCGATTGCTTTATGCTTAATGCTTATTGCTATACAATCAGTAGAAACATCATTAATATTTTGGCATTACATAATATGTATGAGCAATTTTGTGTTGAACTTCAGTCATTTAATAAAATAAAAAATATTTAAATTAGATAATTAAATTTAAATAAATGTTCATATAATATTACTATTAAAAAATAGTTTTTTTTATGTGATTTAATTTTTTATGAATTATCGTATCATTACTGCCATTTGTTGTGGTAAAAAAAAACATTGTTATACTGATTCACGCAGCTTACCACGTGTATGGAATCGGAATCGGACCGCCTCAGGGCATCATGCCGTTGACCGACAGACACAGCAGCTACGGTCAGCTGGTTGTAATGATGTGCGGCCGCGGCTGCCTGGGCGCTCTGGTGAAGACTGTTGAGCGTTTGGGAGTACGGGTCGTTAATGTAGTCCATTGCTGATGGTGATGTCGCGTTACCAGTGGACGGCTGATGGTGGTGATGTGATGGTGGGAACGGTGGTGGAAAGTACGGTGGTTGGAAATCCTGATGATGTCCCATGTTGGATCCAGTGTTGGTGGGCGTCGTGTTCCGGTGATGGTGATGGTGGTGATGATGGTGAGGGCTGAACGGTGACGACCCTCCACCGCTTCCACCACCACCCCCTCCGTTTCCTCCTCCGCTACCACCACCACCGCCTCCGCCGATCGACGTGACTGCACCATGTCCGGCTAGCCGATCCTGCATAAAAAAAATTTCAAATTAATTTTGAATCAATAAAAAATACTATTTAGTAGAAATTAAAAAAAGGAAATTACACAGGAATATGAATAACAGGTTAATAAAATACAAATACAAATTATAAAGAGTGATTTGGCATAAGATTAAACGAAAAAAAAAATAAAACTGTAATTGATATTATCAATAAAAAATTCCTCGGTTCATTAATGATACTATCTTTAAACTCACGTGCCCCGATGAATTCATTAAAATTACTTGTGTAACTAGTTAATAAACTTGCATCTCATGTGCGATTCTCAATGCACTTAAACGTTTTTATGATCAATTCCTAACATAGATTTATCGCCAATATCGTACTAACAGTAATATCTGTTAATAGACTATAATTTGATAGCCGGTGTGGTTTACGTTAATTATGAAATGTTAAAAATGTAAAATAATTTGTCGTTTTAGTTGTGAAATTTACATAAAATCGGCATTCATTGGTAGCATAATCGTCTCAATATGTTGCTGGTAAAAATATCATTGTCAGAATGAAATTTTAAAATTCATTCGACTATTTTTAGTAAATTTTCATTACAATAAAGTACAAGTAACAGCAAAACTGCTATAAGAGTTTTACTCTATAAAGGCGTTACATGTGTTGTAGAATACATGTCTTGGCCGACAAAAGGTTTTAACAAATAATACGTGCGAATTTCATGTTTGTTTTTTGCAAAACAATGAGATTTCAAGTAAAGTTTATCCGTTTAAATCTTTTGCGATTTTCTCTATCCTAGAAAGATCTTCTTTCACGCTGCGGTGCTTAAACCAACCGAGCTATTTATTTTTTCTTCCATATTTCTTCATATCTTTTAATCGAGCACGCGCACACTTGTATCTGCCCACGAGCTATGCGAGTAGCTTTTTTTCCAGTGTGTTTTAAACGAAATAAACGCAAATCTAGTGGGAGAATGAGAATTGAAAAAACAAACCGAGAACTCGTTACGAATAGGAGGAAAATGTTTGTTCGGAATCGGAGTGCTATGATTGATGAGTTTTGAAAGTAGCTAATAATATCATATTATATTCTGTATTGACTTTGGAGGTTGGTCAAACAATAACAATGTGTCGCGAACGCTGCCGGTTTTCGACGGCTGGAGTGTATTTATTTTGTATCAAGTGCATCTATACATTTATCTCACTTATATTATTATTAACAATAAATATTATGTAGGCAGTCGATTTGTTCTGTTAGGACGACAATAATACGATACGTCGTGTGCTCGTTAACCGCACTGAACCTAAAATACCATCGAATAATATTGTTGCACCATTAAGTGTAAATAATTCGCCTACCCGATACGTGTTTACTTTGATGGATCATGCGCGTTTTTCTGATTGATCTAAAACGTTCGATAAGAAATTTACGATAATTATTATGTTTGTTCAAATCACTTAACGAGCAGCGGACGAGAAATACTTTTAAAATACGTCCGATTTTCTAACATGATCGAAATCGCATTCCATTCGCTGGGAACACTGTTAAACGGGCAAAACTAATGGCCGAGACTTAGTGTTGTTGATCTATTAGGAAATTGATAAATATAATGTTGAACAAATTTAAATAGTTTAATATGCAAATTCACAATTGGATTTTACAAGAAATACAATTCGATATAACAGAGCTCTTCATAATACTAATGTCAAACAATCCATCATTTTTGCATTATATGGAGAAGTATTATTTTTCTACTACCGAATACTGCAAGTCTTTTTTGATCGTATCCGTCGAGCTCTTTGTCGGTCCAATAATTTATAAAATCGGTTCAGACTTTGGTGCTTATTTAGTAACCCACATGAGAATAATATCGGCGCTACTTGGATTTTCGACGACAGAATTAAGGAGTAACCGCAGATGCTTAAATTAAGTGTACACACACACAGGTGCGCAGCCACGTACCGCTCTCTATGTTGTCGTTAATTAATGAAAATGTACTTTTTTTATGAAGGCCGTATAAGAGCGAATTGTGCCGTTAAAATATTATTCGGACACACCTAGGCCGAGGAGTCTGTTCAATAATTTTTTTTTTTTCCATAATGAACTACACACACGAAAAAATGGCGGCTAAAGATTCATCTTTTTTACTTTTAATTGAACATAGAAAATATATGCGTTTGGCCGGTGATTAAGCGATTATCATAATATATACACGCAGCTGTAGTAAAAGCTTTATTACGTTGCGATCCATCAAAATTAAAGAGGTCATTTAGTATAAGACGGGTCATTTTAGTCTTCAACTCTTGTAATATACAAATATATTGAGGATTTAGTACGGTACATGGTGTCGTTATCTGAAGACGCCGTAGAAGATGATTCGAACGATTAACACGAATAAGTCTGTAAAACTAAAAAGATAATAAAACATTACCCGCGCGGTTCCTATAACATAATAGTACATCGGTAGTTTTATGTCCCATCGAGTTGACCGGGCAAAGATTTATGGCAAATATCGCTGCAAAGAGGCAAAGTAGAGAGGCATGTGATTCGAAAAGTGCACACACATCAGTCGTGCCGAAACGACTTCTACATAGTAATATAAAAATATTACATGTATATTCTGTCCGATGGTCGCCAAGAGTAGAAAAAAAAAAAAAATGCGTATACCCTTTTAGAGTGAACTACTCAAAAATAACACAATGTAATGGTATGAGGTCCCGCGCACATCCTCTTAAATGCATTCTGGTCCGGCCGACGTCGGGTTACTAACAATAATAATTATTGTACATTAGACAAATTATACATTACATGTATACGAATCAAACGGACCGGTTTTAAACGACGCCGCCACAGAAGCACCACCAGCTAGTCTTTTGATGAATTGATCATATTATAGGCATAACACATATAAAATAAAATGACTTAACGATAGAGAAAAAATATTCAACTACCGTTGTTTTACTTAAAGCGCTGTAGGAAAAATACGTGTCTTACTAAGGAGGGATGCGACTTGAGTATGACAGATTTGCGCGCTGTATTTTTTTCTCTATTAGCAACTAGTAATAGTACACCGGTCGGATAGAGAATTTTTTTTCCCTAGTAACGTAACATTAGAAATTTTTTTTTATCTATACAGACCACACATTACGGTCGACGTGTCGTTATATTTTTTTATAATTTAAATTTTTGATAAATTTTACAGATTACAGACCCGTGCGCAGATACGTTTATGAATTATGAATCTCACGAGCTCCGACGAGATCTCGTTACATATATTCTAGTAAACCAGTTCGCTTTTGATTATTGTCGGCGATAATGCCACGGTAAGTGGTAGTTGTGGTTAGGCGAATCACTTGGCCAGCTGTCAATGGAGAGTGTGGCAGTGCTCGTGCGATAGAACCATTTAAAAACCAAAAGTAAAACAAATATTAATCACGGAGAACGGTAGTCATGTCGAGTCAAATGTGCGCACTAGAACACCTTTTCGTTTTAGAGTGGACATGCCAAAGATAATAGAAAACGGTCGTTTGAAAAGTGAACAACTATTTTGAGTGTACAATAATAAAAAAAAACATGAAACTACTGGTCAAATTTCTGAGCTGTTCATATTCTAAATGATTAACATCAAATACCAATACCATGTAATATGCAAACCAGTAGCCTGAGAACAACGGTAAAAAACACCCGTGGTCAATAATTAGTGTCAATAATTGACTGTAAATTGAAATTAACACAACTGCGCGAGCTTGTAAAGCAAGTACCCTTACGGCGACACCTTAAAGAAATGTTTCTAGAAATTTATTTTACGGTAACAAATCTGTGCGCGCCAGTTAATTAGTTTTCGTCTAGTGAATACAAAACGCAGGCAGCGGTCATTACCCGTCTTAGAGCATGTATTTAGAACAATAATAACGGGCGGCTTAGGGGACGTGGAAAAATAGAATAAAACAAAAAATTAATTGTTAGCGCCGCGTTCACTCTTTTATGGTAATTTATTTGTAATGAACATTGTGTACACGGTTATTATTTATACCCAAGACTTGTACAAAAGATTAGCTGAGAGTACGCGCCGTATTCATTCTGTTCTATGCGTGAGCTCGGACGGACCGCATCGGTGACCTAATGCTGGGGGCGTACTAACCGCCGTCTCGGGCATCGGGTAAAGTGTTAAACGCATAGGAAAAAATTCTAAAGTACGGGCGGAATTGGCCGGCTGCGAGGCCGTAACAGCAAAAAAAAAAAAAGGACTCGAGAACTTTTCGCATTCTATTATGGCTTAATGGCCAACACAGAAGAACACAACCGGTTCTTTCGGTTCGCGGAAGAAACGACAAAATAAACCACTGTGGGAATTTATAATATTATTTTAAATGAACTCTCATCGTGTCCTATGCTAATATGATTTACACTTATTAATAAAATAATAATAACCAACTAACTAGTCGCTAATTTCTTATTGCTATGCGACAAAATGTACCAGCAAAACTAATCAATAGATTAATAGACACATTTATAAGGTAATGTACACGAGATACAAGTTGGTCAACGGCATGGATGTTTTTTTATGATAAAAGTTATTTACCCATCATTATCGTAGTGTATGTATAAAAAGCACATATTTCAAACGAAAATATGAAATTACTGAAATGTATTCCTCAAATGTGAACGTTGAATAACAAACGGTTGTGAGGTAACTGTAAACGAATCATAAGTAACACACCTTACCACCACCGACCCTTTCAAAGTTTACACAATATTACTGTATAACACAAAGATCACAGTCAAAAAGTTATTGTAAACACGGTTTTTACTTTGGCTATAGTCAAATTAATAATTATTGTTATTATATACACTCGTGCGTTTAATAACAGTCAGAAGCTATCGTACATCATACGAGGGGCGTACTTGGGGGGGCCAAAAAATCGAAATCAATTATCAACTCAAGCCGAATACAACTAATCGCGACCGGATTCTTCTATTCAAAAACTAGTATGTTCGTAGACACAAGTTTTAAACTTTTTACAACGTCGAGATATTGTGATAGGGGGAGGAGTCGGCCCGTCACCAATATATTCATAGGTGTTATTATCTTATGACCACTATGAACGAATACATATTTGCGTATGTTGCAAAAAAATATTAACTGGGTAATTATTTATGGGTATAAAACGTGATTGTGTTTTAAATAATAAATTCAGTACACATACAAACTCCCTGAAACCGGATAAGGGGCGTGATCTCCATTAAATTTGTTTTATTGCACATTAAAAAACGTTTATTATACTCTCAAATGTTTGTGCGGCTTTTGGGTTATGACACGATGAAATCACGTAACATTATATATAAAAAAATAAAATCATATTTAGATTGATGTACTTAACGGCGTGCGAGAGCGAGCAAAACTTTGAGATAGCAGATCTGAAATTATATTATAATTGGGAACCTACCGCGACGCGACGTAGGTTTAAGTCGCTGTCCGTTTTGCATATTTATCGTTTGATCACAATGTAAACAATGACATCAGCGATAATGTTTGTGCTCTATGGACAGATCGATCAAACGGTTTATTATATTTTTCTCAAGCATATGTGTATGTATAAATGTACTTTAGCATCCGGTTCTATTGAAAACGGTTCCAGATTAAAATAAAAGATTAGGTGTAGTTTTTGGCTAGTTTCGCCCAATTGGACACATTCGATTAGTTTTTTAGAAAAAATTTCGATGGACATCGAGATAAACACTGTAGTCATTTAGCTGTGTCGTCTGAACGTGACACCTTTGGGTATTTGGTAGCGAACAGCGGGTAAGTTCGCAGTGCTACAGCTTCTGCGCAAAGTAATTACTCCTTCGCTCAGTAAACATCTTTGACCAGGAGAAGTTATTATTAATATTGGAAAATGTTAAATCTAGATGTGGTTTCATATTTGTTAGCATGCGTCCGGTGAATTTATAGGCGAATTACGATAATTTTCCAACACCGGTCCTGTACGACGATTTGTCTCTTTCCAGCGATGGAAGTTAAACATACACATAATCGTACACGACAACAAACATAATCAACGCGTGCCGACTACAAAAAATGAGTAAATTATTACAATGAGGCATTTATTTATTCATTTTGAAATATATTTTCATCCGAGACGCATTATCAACAACGGGCGGCCAAGTGCTAATGACAACAAAAATAAAAAATATATGTTTGGCCTAACTCCAACAGGCCTTATCCTTATACGATTCTCTGTTATGTCCAGTCGTACGGTACCTGACGTTCGGACTTGTGCAACGGAAGCGGCGGGACGACAGAAAAACACGCGAAACGGTTGCGTCGCTATCCTTTGTACTGTCATAAACACATAAATAACTTATGTCCTCTCTGTTGGGTTTCAGTGGTTTTTATTTTTTTATTTAATCGATCATGGACGTTTATCTAAGAAGAATCTAATAAATGATTTGATATGCGTCTAGAAGAGTCGAAAACGTGTTAATAGAAAACTTTTCCAATAAACTTCAATAAGACGAGTTTTGATAGGAATTTCTGAAAAACATTATAATTTCGAAGAATTCTGATAACACGAACAGTATCATTAAGACGATAATTAATATTTACACGGAACACTAATCAGATCAATTGAAAAAAAAACTGATAATTTAATAAATTATACGACATTGCAAATCGGATGTTGTACGTTATTAGTTTTCTATGAAAAAATGTGAGTTAATTTAAGTCAGAAACATCTTGACCAGCCGTAAGCAGAAATTTAATGAGAATTTAACAGCCAAAAATATTTGCATCACGTGTAATAATTTCATCACGGGTAAATGAAATTAGCATATCATAATTATTTCCTGGGTAATTTTTATAAGCTACTGGTTTTTCTAAGAAATAATCGTAGTCTAATCTTTACGCAGTAATAGTAAACTCATCCAAAACAAAAATGGTCATGTACTACAGTTAAAATATTGACTATAATTGTCAGTACCTCCATAAAATTGTTCATGTCATACTGGCACACCGCCAGCTTCGTTGCCGTGGTAGTCACTTTGCGCGCACTTTATGCAAAATAAATGGTAAAAAAAAAAAAAAAAAATTATCTAACGAACAAATTAATTAAACGCACTTCAACAAACGTCAAACTTTGTACGAACAGCGGACGCAACGACACATTCGGAAAAACGCACACTGGCACTTGCAAAGGTTGTGTAGTGTATATTTTCACACAATTTGATGTGTACTTCGGTGAAGATCACTCGTTAGATGGGCCCGACTGATAATTGTTTAAACGAAACGGTGGCGTGCAGACGGACGACGCACAGTTAGTGTGACGGGTGTAATAAGTACGACGACGGCAAAGGTGCCAGCAGTGACGCGATCGGTATCGGTTGTCGGGGTGTGCTTGTCCGTGGGGCCGCGTGACGACTGCCGGTGTGCCGCTCGCCGGCTACCTAAACGGGAGCGCGCGGCGGCCGTGCGTGTATCCGCTGCTGGGCCGTCCGCCGTCGCTTTGGTGGGGTCCCGGGTCCACCTAGCGCGTATCCGGGGTCCCACCTTCCGGCGGGACACGGCTCGACGCGCACGCGCAATTGGCACACGACAACAACTTAAAAAATACATTAATATATATATATATATATATATATATTGTACATACAGATAAATTTTTACAGTAGCACTCAGTGAACATAATCGAACTAAAGTCTTAAACTTGTCCAAAAAGTCCAAACTTGAGAAATTCCTAAAACTGTTGGTACACGTAATCCAAACAATTATAATTATAATTAAATTACTTGTATAATTCTCTAGAACAATTTGTGTCAGAAATTTACACGTGTATAATTAAACACTAAGTGTAACTTGACTCGAATATTAGGAAAAAGACAAAAATCGTGTGGTAAAAAAATCATGAATTTAGTAATTTTTAAATATGTAAACTTTGTTAATAACAGCCATTCATTAAAAAAAAAAAGTGAAACTAAATTTAATTTTAATTTTATAGCCTAAAGCAAAATCCAAAATATCTGAGTACTTTGATTCGTATAAATATATTAAAATATTTTATGGTATCCGTAAAAATAATTTGTGATATTATCAAACGAGAAATATAAAATTCTATTTAATTAGTTTTTTACAATGCAAAATGTTGTTGGTGAATAAGTATGTAGAAATTATTAATATTTGTATTCATAAATTTATTAATAGTTATTAACTCATATCGGTTAAAAAAATATTTAATATCTTATTGCAATAGACAGTTTACGATAAATATTTTCAAGTAGTGATCCAACCTTGAGATCTGTTAAATATATAAAATAATAGTTATAAAATCAATCTAAATTTAATAGTATTTCAATACCAGTATAATTAATTTTTCAGTAGACAATTCCTTATGAAAACAATTTATTAATTGAAGGCTATTTATTTAATATTACCATTCAATAATATGGTAATACCATTATAATAATTACAAAACGGATCATTTGAAATATTTTTCGAATTAATGGAAACTCATTTGATTGACTAAACAATAATTATAATTATCACAAACCAAAATTAATATCCATCAAAAAATATTGAAAAGAGTAATTTAAATACTTTTTGTTGTAATTACAAAGTGATTATCATGTCAGACATTAATGTGTTACTCTATACTTAAGTATAGAGTACACACCGAGGCTCGTATAATAATTTCCTCGTTTTGTCGTGTTAGAAAATATGACAAGCGATATACGTGTTGGATGACTCGAATAACTTACAATTATGATCATAGTTCAATTATAATTAATACTAATTTTATGTGTGGTAATTTTTTACTTAACGTTACAATTGAACGTTATAGTTCATTTATTTTAACTAATCATAAAATCATATTTTAATCATTTAAAATAATGTAAAATTTATATTTCTATAAATATACAGACTGAATATTTAGATATGACTCACGCAATATCTTTAAAAATATAAAACATTATATAATTTTTTTTTTTTTATCAGAAATAAATAGTATTCTATGTTCTATAATTTTTGAGAAAAAAAATTTATATTCTATTTTACATGCATGTTTAACTAACTTAAAAATAAGAAAACAATCTAACTAATAAAATGACAGGTCGATAACAACATATGAACTGATATTTTAAAATATATTAGCATTTTTATAACAAAGTGGGAGGAGTAGTGCGGTTTATTAATGCGAATGGTAAAAAATAAACCAACACATTAGTACTTAACTTTCAGTCTATTTTCTAATAAAGAGTCAATAACTTTCAAAATAGTAACCCAAAAGATGTTATTGAACAGTCATTTTCTTTGATGTATCACTTTAATTTTTGTAAGTTGTTTAAGTAACATGCTTCTATTTGAAAAACGAAATTTGATATAATTTTAAGGAGAAAAGAAGAGGATAATTGTTTATTTTTTAATTAAAGAACGTAGAATACTATTTCTTAAAAAAAAAAAAATTATATTATCTCTTATACTTTAAAAAACATTGCGTGAGTTATATTTAAACAATCACTTTTATTTTAGCGGTTTTCAAGTCCTCTCTCCATTTAAAAATTTTGTAAAATGTATTACTTGCTAGGAGAATTTAAAACGGTCGTTGTTAGTGAGTATTTTTAGGATTTGGACCCCCCAAAATTAAAATGATAAATTTAACAAACAGTAGAAGCCTGTGATAAATCAAATATAAGTGTACAGTTGTTAGAAACGAGTTTTTGGCGCAAGATAAACGAAATAAAAACAATATTAATGCACCTATGTGTTTAACTTAGAAAATTTATAGTAATTTGTAAATCACACAGCTGGATAGTATTATTGTAATTATTTTTTTACACGGTATACACCGGTACAATATGTTGTTCCCACTTTTTAAGTGTCACAGTAAAAAATTTGATATTTTAATAAATTCTTATTTTTGCCCTTAGCTATAATTTAATTTACGTTGGTCATTGAAAACGATCAGGTAGTAAAATGTTAAACACACACACAACAAGTTATTAGAGTTAAAAACAAAGTATAAAACAGTTTTATCCTGGCGGTGAATTTTATTAGATAAAATACAACCAGTCGGATTAGTCAATGAGACCAGTGAATGAAAAAAAAGAAGTATTATCAAGTATAACATTTTTTATTCTGTCAAAAAATTGATAAGATCATTATTTAAAATAATTGGTGATTATTTGATATGAGTGAAGATTTTTCACCTCAGGTCGTTCAACTGTTTACGCGAAATTAATGTAAAGAGTAAACAAATATATTTTAACACTTACTGGAAATGCACTAATGAATGAGATGCGAAAAGATGTTTTAATAAAATACAAACAGACGCAATGTGAGTATTCCCTACCTGCACAACGTTTTGATCTATCGTTATGCAGTCTTTCATTAATTACTTTTCAA
The DNA here is from genome assembly GCF_025091365.1 of Daktulosphaira vitifoliae. Classification (NCBI taxonomy): domain Eukaryota; kingdom Metazoa; phylum Arthropoda; class Insecta; order Hemiptera; family Phylloxeridae; genus Daktulosphaira; species Daktulosphaira vitifoliae. The sequence continues at coordinate 45,994,595 of NW_026099572.1, read as the reverse complement.
AATGAATTTTAAGCCGTTCAATGTCATATGGGGCACGTGTCTCATAAATAACATTTTATCTCGAGTGTTATATTATTATAGTCACAACATTACAATATATTTTTTCATAACAGTATTTTAAATTAGAAAAAAATAATATGTTAATGTATTGAGACATCGAGTCAATCGTTGCATGTTATTGATGATGAACAAATGAGTTGTGTACTATTGACCAGTTTTGCATAAATTATCAATCCTGTACATTTTACGCATTACATTAACACTTTAGGATAACAACGATGGGGCTGCCTTATATTTTTTCTTTTAATGAATTACCATGACATATTTTTTATACATATTTTAGTGGCCTAGTGCGTGCGTCTTGTCCACAATCGTCAGCTCGTGATGTTATCAGCCACTCATAAGCACACGTGTTATTTAGTGACTGATCTCAATCGATTTTATCTTAACATTGTTATTGCGTAATCATTCAAACAGCATCGTATAGTATCGGTCAGTGTTGACAGTCTTGATACACGTTAATTCAAACTTGGGGGGTAGTTTTGATGACATTAAATTACCACAAAAAACTACCTCCTTAAGCTGTTGACCTTTTAAACGATTCACTCACGTTCCGATCACGATTTACAGCGGCGGCAAAAGATCATTATACTCTTCTGCGGCCGACTGCCCGTCGCCAGCATAGCTAACATTATAATATCAAATGGCGCCCGACGTTAATTAGCAGATTATTATAAGAGAAGAAACGGTAGCAGCCGACCTGCGGTGCAAAAACAACAGACGTGCGAGCGTGCCCGAGGTGGTAAAAATTCGATTTCATGTACACGCGGCGATGAAGAGCTATAAGAATTAAAAATCATAAAAAAACAAACAGCGGCGGCGGTGAAGACACAAAAAGTTATACATGTAGAGGATCATGTATGTATTGATATTATATATAAGACAACGCGGCCTATTGAACGGCGGTGGAGGTCCAAGGAACAACACAAGCTTATAAACACCTACGTGCATACGAGAGATACAATAGAATTGGCTTCTGTGTGTGTGTGTGCTACGAAAATTGATTGAAACAATGAGCGCGAACACAGTTCTACAGTGTGCATTGTGAGGGCGTCCATGTGAAAATAATAATATTATTATCGATCAATAATGTAGATCGCGTCGACAAAAGACCATAGAAAGGTATCGACCCTATCAAACCCTCTCCCTCGCTGCAGATGACCAACGAGTACAGCGATTGAGATTATAAGTTTTTCCCTTTTGCCCTCCAGTAGAGAAATGACTGACCCAAAAGATCTGCGCCAATATAATAACAATATTGATATATATTGCAATAGCCTATGCATATAAACCTTATTATAGTCTATTTGGAACACAATACTTCTCACAGTATCATTCCTTGTGTTTCACAACCATCCATTTGTTATTTAAAACAGTTTTGATGTATATACATAATATCATACCGATTGTTGACGGTTAATTAGAGTTGGGTTTTTCTAGTCAAGTTTAATTAATTATGAAAATGATTTTGGTCGGATTAAAAAGCAGCTACCCGCGTTTCCAATCCAATACACATCGAATACGACGCTCTATACATATTTTTTTTATATAATAGAATTATGTTCGTCTTAGTTCATCGTTCGCCGTTGTGAATACGAATTGTAATTAAGAAAATATAGTAGCGCTCGCTTATGTATTATTTAATTGGAATTTTACCACTACACGCGTTTTAATGTGCGTCGGCTACTACACTTTGGTCGCTTTATTACATTCTCGTATGTCATATATACACAATGTTGTTATTATTGTTACGGATTATTATTATGATATAGTCAATTTAGATTATATTCGTGTGCGCTCATTGTATTCCATAGGATTTTTCGTACCCGTCTAATGTTTTCTAACCGCATCGGTCGATCGCTCTGAAGTAAAAGCTCTTTGGCGGTCGAATATAGTTTACTATGACGAATCTTGCGCGGACGGATACAGTAGACAAACTACTATGAAGTTTTGAAATACGGCGAGAACAATTATGAATCATCGGTGGCGAATAAAAACAGAAAAGTCGCCCAAGCTTTATAGGAACGGCGCGTGGTAGGTGAAGTATTTTTATTTTTTTTAGAGCGGATTATAAAAACTCTAACACATACATATACTTAGAGTGTATATTTATAAGTGTGTTTGTGTGCGAGTGTGTGTGGTAAAACTAGCGCACGCGGTGAAGTGGTCTGGAATGTTGTCCCGAGGCGAACCCAGAGGCCAGGCCCCCGAGCCGTATATACGCGTTTATGTTTGTGTGTGCGTAGTATAGTACAGATGTATGCGTATGCTGTCGATCGGGGTCATCGGAGTCAGGATTCAAAGCGGCCGTAGAAAGATAAAGATGTATAAAAAGGGAGAAAAAACCGCTCGCGCTCGCCTTGACCACAGTAGTCAATTTTTTTTTTCTTGAGCGAAATCAGAAATCGACCAAAAAAAATTTCTTCTTGGTATGTGTTTGGTGGTACCAGTTTGACATGTGAACTAAATTTTAAACGATTCAACTGCGAAAATCTGGTTCACGCCTGCGAGTTGCAGTAAAACCGGTCCTACTAATGAATTTGAATAATATAATTATTTACTACGTTAACTCGTGATAATATTGTAATGTTCGGTCTCGGCCGTAACCCGTGTGTCGGAGGAGGATCTCGAAGCGCGCTAATATATTCCACGCAGGTGTGCTTATGCCGTCTATGCATTAGACAGACACATATTCGTACACAGCGGATCGATTAACTAGATCGTACTTAAAATCGAGATAACGTTCCGGCAGCGACAAAGGTGCAATTGACGAAGAGAGAAAGTTCTGAACGCATTAGTAGATGGGCCGGAAAAAATAAGTTTTGTCGGTGAAAACGAGAGCGGTCTGTTAATGTGGACCGAGAAAAAACTCTAGGGACGTTGTACTACAAAAACAACATCATGGAAATGTATTTAATTTTCAATTTTCAGAACTAGTTCTTTAACAAGTATAGGCACTGGACTAGTCAGTGGATTTGTCTAAATGTGCGTTAATGAGTTTCTATTATGTTTATGGTCAACACACGGTAAGGTTGGCAAAAATAATAATCACCATCTTACGCCTTCGACAACTGCCCGGCGATATGTTTTATTGTACACCTGACCTAAACGGAACAACCCAACCCATTGCGGCCAAAGTAGAATAATTCTCATTATAGCTGTACACACTTGGAAAATCTTTACGGGCTTTATCGATGTCCGGTGCGTTTTTAGATTTCTCGAAAAAATAACAGGTTCTATTTTGTTGATTGTTTGTTCGTTTTACACTAATTATTATTTTAATTAAATGCATTGGTACATTATTTTCTCGTGGCGGTGGGTTCGAACGGTTTACGCAAAACTGGCAACTGGTTAGACGCAAACCGATTTGTCATCTCGTAAAATAACATTTGAAATAAAGAAATAGTAACGTCTTACGACATCATTACTTCTATTAACGTCGCTCATTGTGCGAGTATTATACGCAAATCATGTTTTATCGGTTTTTCATAAGCTAGTCACGATAATTAAGTACATTTTTATAGTTAACGAATGTGTACGGTTTTCCAAATTGTTTTGAATTTGCGGTTTTGTAACACTCGACCGGTTATGACGATTCCCATTTAAACAAACAACGTCATCTGACGCATCGTTTGCACGGTGTCGCGTACAATAATATCAACAAACGGCTAATGGCGCAACGTGAATAGTTTTCACATACTTCGGATTTCCAAACTAGGGTTTAAACAGATTTTTTATCTGATCCAGACGACTGTGGTAAAAAATAACAATCAAAAACATTTTTATAAACAAACCAAATTGACTGGTTTGACTGAAGAAAGCCGAAAAATCAAAGTGGAGACAGGAACTGCTCTCGATTGTAAATTCCAGAAGCAAATTCGTTCTTGGAATCTGTTACGTCTACTGGAGCCAACGGGAACCCAACATTGCGAAGACGGGGTTTATCTCACCGCAAAATGCTTCCGGAAGTAATCAACTCTCTCTCTCTCCCGGTCAAAAATCTGCGCTGAGCACTTCTTCTTAAAATTCATATGACTTGCAATGTACAAAGAGATTGCAGGGCACAAATGCGATTACTTAGGTAAAAACCACTTTTCGCCGTCGCGTTAATTATACACCATAGCGTCGAGTCTTAATGGAATGTACGTTTTGGAAAATGCGTATTGCGTGCGCGAGGACAATGACTATACTCGTACACATATCGTATGCTTTCTACGCGTCCGTGTTAAACACCTTATTAAAGTGCATTCGGTGGATAGTGCTTTGAAAACGGATTAGGTGGCACGATAAAGGTCAGAAACACGGGGTTGGATGTTAAAAAAGTTTTTTGATTAGACAGCTCTGGCTTGAAACTTGTTCTACAGTACACCGTTATAAAAATATTTTATCAATTCATCGACAATACGCTGTATATTTGGCGATTGCAGACCATAATCATTAAGTACACTTGCAATTCGACTAAACATCTATCGGTTGATTCTAATGCACGACTAATGTGTCGAATATACACCAAAACACCGTTTCAATGTCAAGTGTGACGCATTGACCTATCATCAAAATCGGATTTACATAACTTCAATGAGAATATTCGATAATGTTATTTGTTTTTGATGACCAAGCATACAGTTTATTGAATGCTTGAGTGTTTAATATATACGCTGCATAAATTATCAACAGTTGTGAATCTACGCTGGAAATACCTAAACTAAACCAAACTACAGTAAACTGTATGACAACCGGTGACACTCTCGTGCGTTTTCCTATCGCAGGATAATTTTGGAAAGGATTTGCGTGGGACACTGAGCACTGGATATGTAGAGTGGAGGACCTTGACAGTTTGCACTGCCGTTACCGCGAAACGGTCATTGATACTCGATGGCCGCCGATGTCGTATATTGATAAATGGCGGTGAATTTTAAAACAGGAACTTTCCCCGTCACACACAAGTCGATTTAATGACCGCGGACTGTATGAAAATAAACGTTGTCAGATAGGTAAAATGTGAATATTTGCGCGCCAACAGCCTCCACTGCCGCCGCCGCCGACTACTAACGAGACAACAAGACTTTCTAAGCACTTTTGCAGTAACAACGGAGAAAAGGATAATACCTAACTGGTCAATTAAAAAAATCATACATACGCATACGTACACACACTTACAATAATATGTATGTTTTCTCTTCGACGGGCACTACAATATAATATTTTTAATATCCAATCAAAGTAATTCCGCGGGAAACCATTACGAATTTGCAGCGGGTAATCGTGTGGGTAACAGTGTTCGAACGTAGATTTTCCGTAAAGTTATCTTACCCAATTATAAGGTTTTTGTGCATCTTGAGCAAGCGAAGCGATTATGTTGAGCGTAAACACGTCGATAATTGAAAAATAACGGAACGTACGTGAACTGTGACCCTCTTAGTTCAACGCGTTTAACTGCATCATCTCTACCGAAAAAAACCACTTGTCATAAATATCCTAGAAACGCATTATTCACGATAAAAATGTATGTTGTTTTATTATATGCATACAGGCAGCGGACAGGCGTATTATGTCGGAGCGATTATTTTTGGGCAAACGAGGTTCTTTCACTATGGTCATTCGTCGTGTTCATCACTGTCGATTAAAAAGTTTATAGAAAAAAATCAACTTATTATCTTTTCTATTGTTATTATTTTGTACAATTCGTGTTTTCGGATGACTTAGAATTTTTCTAAGTAATAATTGTAGTTAATATACCGAAAATGGCTTGATGAGTATTCGTAATTATGTGATTACCGTTGTGACCGTTAAAGTCTTCGAGTCATTGCAGTGATTTTGCATGTATTTAAACTTGAATAGTAATCCGGATAAAAAAAAAAAATTACAAAAAGTTTCTAATACAAATTAATAGCGTACAACAATTTTGTTTTCACATGCCATTTTGAATATTTGTGTTCGACAATGAAGTTTTGAATATTACGCATAAAAAACCATTCTAAATATTTATAGATATTATTTATACAAGTTGAAATCATTTATCTAACATGTTAATTGGGACCACAGTAATTTCTGTCTAGAACACAACGTTCAACTCTGGCAGAATAATTTATATGATTCTTAGGTGGACCAGTTTGTATATGAGTATTATAATAACCACTTGACGATTGCAGACCACATGCGCGGGTTTATATATATATATTCACTTGTAGAATGAAAAGGACCTTTCACTGTGACTCGCTTGTAATCGTTGGGGCCAAACGGAATGCGCGATTTCGTTTGATTAACGAGTATGTCATAAACGCAACCGACCGATCCGTATAAAATTAAGTGTATCAAACATTTTATTTATAATCTTACCAATCTCCGAAAAGATAAAACATAAATGCAAGTTTATGTAAAAATAAAGAACACAAAAAAGGCGCGCTATTGATGGCTGATAAGGAGGAGGAGCTTGTGACCCAGTGATTGAGAAAGTTAAGTAGGGGGAGTTTGTGGCGCTAGATTATAAATGAGTGTGCATTCCTACGGGAGGAATCTTTTTGCTGAACGTACCTCATCATCGTCAGCCCCAGACGAAAGTCTTAAGTCTTCTCCCGTAACATGATCCGGATCCAGGTCATCGTTGGGCTCACTACCACGGCGATGCCGGAGTTCCTCTAAGTAATCGTCGTCGTCGTGGTCCTCGTCTCGACACTTACGCTTCACGCCGTTATTATTATCGATAAGGTCTTCTGTGTTGTTGACTCGCCCGGGGTGGTTATTTACGTCGTCATCCATTACAAGTATGTCTTTGATGTTCATTGCGGTGACGTCATTGCGCGAGGACCTCGAGGGTTGTATTACCGAGCATAGACCGGTTGATAAATGCGCACAAATGCCGGAGGATAGAGATAAGTGATAACGGAGTAGAAGAAAAAAATAACGCACCGATAACGGGAATGGTAAAAAAACTAGAGTGGTCACCACCGGCGGAAGGCTCGGAGCTATGTGCGCGCGGCGGATTGGCCCTGAAGCGGTTTTACCTGTCTAGCGCCTCATCCTATCTCCAGTTCTCTTCTCGCGTTATACGCTGTACATCTATAAGAATCGATGTTCAAGTACTATCGCTATCGATAGTGCCGAGTTAACGCACGACTCCTATGAATAGGTTCTTGAATAATCATATCGATTATTGTCTGGGTCGATTCATGCAGCATCCAACTGGTTTATACTTGTGTGTGTGTGTTAGTAGGCGATCTCGTACGAAGAGGTTTGCGCGCACGCGCTGTTCACATTCTCTTCCTCCACCCCGGGCGCCGGAACCACACACATATAGAGTGTACGCTAAGAACGAGCTGAGGTTGGGAGCTCACCCATTCTCAGTGGTCGCCAAAATTGGTCAGTGACCTCAGACATAAGCCGTGGCCGTAGTATTGCGAGTAGGTGCAAAATGCCTCTCAACCAGGCCGATCCCATAAATCGTTCTATATTATGATACAGTGCGTCGGTCGATCGATCAGTGTTTGACAGTCGACCGTTCAATACATCATTACTGTCGATCGAAATTTTTTAAGTTCTTTTCATTCCAATTGCGGATTAATTCACCGATCGATTTCGAAATAAAATATTACTTTTGATTTAATAATCAAATTTACATAAAAATTCAAATAAATTAACTGTAATGAATAATCGAAGAACTCTTATTCTTATAATCAATTAGGTAAGAGATGAATGGTTCATCACAAAATCTTACTATTGCAATGAGTCCTTCTATTTACATCAACGTTAGTAAGAAATGATATTGTGTAAATTAGTCAAAGTTCATCGAGCGGTTCATCATCCCTAGTCCTGTATAGTGCATGATAACGAAAGTCTGTAACATCAAAGCAAACTCTCTCACAACGATGTTTGCCGAGTTTCTTTCAATGCCAATTTTTTTTTTTTCTATACATTGAGACGTCTGCAGTAGAATTTAATGCGCATCAATATTTCTTATAGAATGATAAAGTCGACGTTAATTAATTATCAATGTCACGATAAAATTTTATGTAAAACGAAGGGGAGAAAGCTAAGTATGTGTGTTAATCATGCATTTATAAGCTAAGAAACGCACATATATGAATGTTATTCAGGGGACACAGCAAGAATAATGTATAGTTAATTATATAGTTTTTACTACAGGGTAAGTTATCTTCACTGCAACGTTAAAGAATTATTAGTGAATTACTATTATGATCACGTTTGAGTAATTAAAGTAAAAAACTATGTCAACATATTGAGCAAACAAAATAAAAATAGCTACTTTAAGCGTAATCCAATAAGTATAATGCTAATATGAACATTTTATAATATATTCCGTGACTTCTACCCTCTGTTGTATACAAATAGTTGCATTATGAGACACAAATTAAAAAATTGTAAAAAAAATAGCAATAAACATTTAGTCTCATTAAACCAGGAGGTGAAGCAACATTAATTACAACACGTTAATTAAAATAGAATACAATTATGCTCAGATAAACGGGTCGTCTTCGTCAGTATGGTATTTACCAATAATTATAATTAGAAACTATTCTACTGCCAAAACATCCAGCATGTATAGTAGAAGTAATCAAAACCAGAATCTGTCAATCATTGAAATATCTTAAAACTTTCCATAGTAGCTTAAATAAATTTCAAGCTATTTTTAGATTATTACACTCGTTAAAATTAAAAGATACATGAAAAAACATCGTTACACTAAAATATTTACTCAATTACACCGTTCCGTTATTTTAAGTAATAAAGTATGAATTGCAACTAAAATCTCTATATGGAAAGTAATGAAAGTCTTTATGTTTACACCGGAACTATATATTAGAATATCCATTGTCAGGGAAGTTATTAGGGTACGACTATAATTATTTTTGTTCAAAAGCATGAGACTTCAAAAACTTTTTTTATATATAAATATGTACAACATTAAAATATAGCTACGTTTATGAGCTATGGTTCTTCAACTTCGTTTTATGTACCATTAAACGTTATTATAATGCATTAATAGACTTGCACACAGACTGTTGTAACAACCACTAAGTCTCATATATCCATATTATATACGAGTGTAATTTCTATTAAATTTCACGTAAAAAGTATATGATTTTATCTCTTACTATATTCCTCGATAGTATCTAAATGTTATTAACATAGTTTTTGTTCTTAACTGCAATACGTTACGTTTCAATAATGACATTTTGTTAACATAAGTACTACATTTTTTTCATTTGACTGCACACATATTCAATATTTCCAGGCAAGTCATCAACGAAATTTTTACGTATTTGAACATTAAAATCAGAGAAATAAGTAAGGGTTAATAACAAAAAAAAAACAGCTTTCATATAATACAATACAATATAAATGAAAAGTAAAAGAATTATGTTTTATTTGACGCCTCGCACGCATTAAACCATCATAAAGTATAATTGAGATGTCACTTGTGAAATGCGTGAGCATACATAGTGTAGTTTTCGGTTTTTTTATTATTTTGTTTTGTTGCCATTGTTGTCTCATTTACGTTTGTAGTATATTGGCTATAGTCTATTAAAGATGTAAAGCAGACAGGAGTATAAACAGGACACTAAACGTTATTTATGCACTTCAAAGGACGTACATTTATTTCATTGTTTAAACCGAAGTCTCATAGTAACCTAACCTGTCGTTCTGCGGCAGTGAATATTCAGAACAAATATAATTATAATGAAACAAAGATTTATGATCTGGAAATTAAGAAAACCCTTTAGAATATACGACTCAAGTATGACAGTTAAGGTTCTTGATCAGATATGAGAGAAACAAATGCACAAATTGTGGGTTGGTTATAAAATAATTATTGATTTTAATGTTACACGACACATCTTAAAGAAAATATCTATATAGCATAAGGCACAAGCAATATGCACACAGACCGAAATTATAAAAGTTTCCATTTGCAATCAGAGTTTATAAAAATATATTATGCAATAAAATAACACATAAAAAATAACAAACAAACAATGGGCCAGCACAGTTTGGATTTGGAAATAATAACTTCTATTTATTACTTAAGATTTAAACAGCTCAAAGTTCATGATGGGTATTCGTTTAATTTGCGTAGGTTAAGGAAAAATATAAGTAAATAGTATTATTTTAATTATACGTTATCAGTTATTCGTTAAAAAAATTTACGTTATTCTAGTTTGAAGTCGTTTCCCGCCACAATTGTACGTCCGCAGCCTACGCTCATATATCTCTTTGAAAGTAAATACCATTAAGTTATTTACGCAAAACTAGAAAGCAGTCAATTTATGATTATACGTTTTCTGTATATAATTAACATTAATATGCCCACGCACAGTAGGAAACAAATTCTAATAAAAAAATATCTAAATATAATTAAAAATTAAAATTTATTCGTATAATCTACGAGTGTAAACGAATAAGTTTATGTCAATAACTCACAACTATTCTTATCCTCTACCATAATTTTGAAAACTGAATCCCCATTTTTTCATTCACGGGTAATTACTTCTTTAAATAATTACACGATACAGCGTTTTATTAATGTATCTGGATAGATATATAAAATAAATAATCAGAGATATGAAAGTAATGTTGAAATATTAGTGATTTATAAAATTTCAATAATTTGTAATTTGTATAGCTAAAGATATAAAACGAATAATGTAGTAACCACATATGATAGTACATGAAGCGCTATCTACATAGCGTTAAAAAATAACTCTATTAAGAATTTTTTAATGACGCTTGATGGCAGCACTAGTAAATTAAACAAAATCATATCAACAGATAGCGCAATAGACTATAGAATCCCAGTAGTTATAGACTTTAGCGATTCAATTTTTTCATTAAAGAAAAAATTGGAAGAACGACGTTCGAAAAAACAAATAAATAGGTGAATTTGTGTTTATTTCATCGCATTTGGATATAACATTTTTAAATTAAAAGTTTTGTTAGTATACCTATGTATTGTTAAAACATTATTCAAGATTATTTGATGAATCATTCTAAAATTATTAAAACATTACACATATTTTACGTAGTTAGCCCCTAAAACTACTTCTCCATTTTCAAACTTCTATATAGTTAGTTAACAGTTTTATAAAACCTACTAAAAATGGCAAAACGGAGTTTCATTTTTTCTCTATAACTACCTGATACTCGGTAAATAAATAATACAGAGCAAACATATTATAATGGTAAGGTATATAAATATTTTTATAATTGCAGGTTCGATGGCAACGGTAACAGAACAAATTCATATCTGACAACACAAAGCAAAAGTCCTTGAAAGGAACACGCGCAAACAACTACACAGTGTGCAAAAAATAAATCATATTTCATGAAATGAAAATAAGCTCAAGATTTATGATCATTCTAAACGTACATTGTTATTAATTATGAACGATTGAGCGCAACAGTGACCTAAACTTATGCCAAATTAAAATATATCAAAAAAGGTATGTGCGGGTAAGCACATAAGGTTGTATAAGGTCTAGCAAGGCTTTATTACCCGTACCTACAGTAAATATTTTTTTCGGTTCAGACCATTTTGCACTCGCAGTACCGTGTGAGATATTTATATACATTGAATAGTATTGGTGAGTACTTACCCAAGGTGCGGCGCAATCGGTGCCGGACGACAGTGGCTGAAATGCCGGCACGCACCTGAAAGTCATGTCAATTCTGTATTCTCTGCAGCCTGTCGTCGGGTCGAATTCTTCTTGTGACGCTATAATTTCAAAGTAAACCACAACTATCGGTCAAAGATTACCTGAAAACAGAGAGAAACAATAGCGTTAAAGTTTGATGGCTATCGAATAAAAAACCCACTCGAAACGAGAGTAAATGTAGTGTTTAACACTGTCATGATAGTTATAATTAATGTTACCACTAAAATCCTCCCCCAGTCGACCTAAGGGTGCGGGCCAAAGAAATCTGTAATTTATGAACGTTTTTCATAGTACGGTTCCTAACTGCGGACGTCCGCCCACGGATCGTTCGACAATGACCCCGTCTAATGATAATTATTACACGAGATAAAGACGTGCTATATTATATTAATAGATATCTTAGGCGTGCGCAAGGTGCACACACTAACAGCGATCAGGAAAAGGAACCTTTATCACATTACATCAGATACACAACACCCTTCAATTAGAGAACATGCCTTATCCATCAACCGAAGCAGCAGTGATATACAAAGTTTTACTTTTTATTTAATTTAAACGTGAAAAATATAACAAAAATCAAAGCGATTATATAAAAAAGCAAATAATATTATTCAGTAACCACTGCGTTTATTAATCCACGTAGCCAACATTGGGTTCGACATAGAACAAGTTCTTTGACTTTTTAATCGACTGTTCATATTCTAAAAAATAAATTACTGTGGTCAGTCGACATTATAATATATTATTAGAAGTGATTTCTGTTATTAAAACGTCGGACACTCAAACCGAACATAATACGGTTTAATTCAAATACTCGATACGCGTTGAAAATAATTTTATGAAAATCTCCAGGGGAGGACGTCCAGGCCCCGGGGGCGGGGCACGCGCTACGTTTTGGATATTTAATTCTTATTTTTGTAATTAACTCGGTAGTACGTACAGGCCGGCACCGAATTACGCGTCCACGAGCCAGCGTCAAGTGCCGGTGCGATGATGGGCCGGACAATCGGTCGGATCGAAGGTAATAACTTGTAGCTTTGTGTAGGTTATATTGTACACACACTAAAAAATACGGTAGAATCGAAATTTACTACAACAATAATAATTGCCCGTCGCCGAACAAATCTGGAATTTCTTCTCCTCCGGTAGCCACCGGCCGGGCGTCTTCCCCAGTGTATGTCTTGTAATTATTATTATTTTCAAAGCGCATCTTATATTATTATTTTTATTTCTTTCTACGTAGACAACGGCGATCCACATTCCGTAACACGACATACACAAATTAAAACAAAACAGGTATAGGTACGCGGTATTAATAGAGTCTACTACCGTTGCAGCAACAGCGGCCGTAGATACTTTACACGCCGAAGATCACGTTCGACGAATTAATCGTTCGTAAGGGATACCGGGTGGCATTGGTAGGAGCGTTACGTTTTTTATAAAGAGGCTGTTATGAAAGCCAAGTGAAGTAGTGTTTTTACATGTTATAGTTGCTCGTCGACAACAATGTGTCCGTTACAGAGACATTCCAACGAATTAGACACTGTATTGCTAAAATCTAATTCGAAAGAATGTTAACGGTTAAACCCATTCGGCAATAAAATCGTTTTACCGTTACCATGCCCGTCATAATAAAGCGCATAAAAGAGAAAGTATTCGCAAATGTCGTTACGTCGTTATCAATATTGTATTAATTACTTTTTAAACGGTATTCGGTCATAATGAACTGAACATCTCAACTCGTGATATTTACCATTATGGTTACAGTTGTTACATTATTAAATGGGCCGAATTCCGCTAAAAATAAACAGTAATAATTTTTTTTTAATAAAACTGACCTGGCGCGAGGCAAATTGCAACCTCGGAGCGCACAAGAGGATGAAATGAAACCGCAAAATAATAAACAGTAACAATGCTCAAGTGCCGAGTAACACAACGCGAGCCAGTGGTAATAATTAGCACCCCCGACGTCCGTGCACATTGTACTTATGTGTTGTACATAATATAAGCACCGACGGGAACGCCTCCTCCGCTCAGGCCCAGTACACGTTTGTTACGGCGGACGGGACGACGCCGTATGGGAGGAACGAGGGTCGTCCCGTGTGTCGATATCTCGACCGTCGATCACCACCGTATACCGTCCGATCAATCGTCCCGCGCACGTACACACTAATGCTGGTATTATAAATTTCCTCTTTACGGACAACAATAAAAAAAAGCAATCACAAGTGTTTTTTACCGCGGCTACGATTAAAACGCCGACGAGCGCATTTCGCGTTAACAGTATACCTACACGAGTGGTACACATCACTCCATTATGTAGATACACACGTACAGCGATGTAGTGCACTTATGACTTTTTAATGGTTGTTTTGTCCGAAACCGTGGTAATGGTAATAATCATAATAGTAATAGTAAACAATAACAATAATAACACGGTTGTGTATAAACTACATAGATAAATACTACCACGATTTTTCAACCGTCGCAGACTCCGTCACCTCCTCGTATCCTATTCCCGATAAAAGTGGTACTTGCTCCGTAAGTCGCATTACAGGGATACTGTTATTACAACCGGACTAATTAATAGATGATAATAAAATATCTTTTAACGATCGTATACACACACAACGGCATGAGAATATCTTCAATTCGTGTGAATATGAACCCAACACATCATTTTGAACCGTTGGTAATGTCTGTGCATCATTTTTGTTTATATGATATTACGTGCGAACATAATTAGTAGGTCTTTTAACTACTATTACTTCGCCTGTAAGCTGTACAATACTAGAAAGAGAATTGTCCGAGTGACAACTTGCACTTGTGAAATAACCTATTATGTTAATAAGTATGAAATTATAATGACAATCGAATAAATGAAACATCCGTCTTCTCAATTCGACGGTTCATTGGATCGGACATAAAGTGCGGCAAAATTGGTACCTACTTGTTGAAATAAATATTATTATTATGTACTTTAGAAAACAATATTTTATGCGTTTACCGTGACTTCAAAATGACCTCGCCGTACATAAACTTACGAATACTATTTTTATTATTACTATTACTGTAATACTATACGGGCTGAGAAAATGTTTGTACATCTTTAACATTTGGCATGGGCAACGCGGATCGTTACAAATAATCGGTCAACAAGTCAATACAATCACGTCATCGCTAAAAAATTAACCAACAAAACCCAAAATTTGATTTTACTTTCGAAATGCAACATATTTGCAATTGAATAGTTTTAAGCATCATATTACATTTCAGTATAAAATATTAGCATAAGACACTAAACAAAAAACGACAGAATTATTTTGATACAACTTTTTCTTTTATATTTCTTGTCTCCCGAGATAAACTATCTTTCAAAATCAAATCTGAAGTAAAAAGCGTTTATTCTCAAAAACTGAATCGCAGTGTAATAACATTGTAGTTCTGTAAGTATAAACATCAAACACACGTCTACTGCTTATCTTAAACGATCTTGCTCGCATTACTTTAAAGTCAGACAATAAGTCACGTCGTGTGTGGAATAAAAAGATTTTCACTTGACTGTTCGATGAAAACCACTATTATTATGAGCGCACGGGTATCACTAGTTTAATCAAAAATAGCCAAAAATAATTGAACGCGCATAAAAGTAAAACAACTGTACAGTAACGTTTGATTTAAAAATTCGCTTTCTAACATTTTTTAGCTGTATATAATCACTAAAATAGTTAAACTTATATACTATTATTTTTAGTAACAACTCTAAACTATATTTTTCAGTAGATTCCCCTTGGTAGTAACTTTTAGTAATAATTTTTAAATTTTAGTACATCCATCGTTAATATTGTCATGCGATATAAATCTCTATTTATTTTTCACCCTCGTTTAAACATAACGCGATTTTATAGACCTAAGCAATCAGTTTTTTAGTGAAAGCACAGACATTTTACAAACATTTGTTACACTTCTCTCGTATAATTATGAACTCTGTGGAATTGAAGAATTTATCGTTAGGTATAACAAGACGGAATTAATCCTAATTACCAATTTTTACTCATATCGCGACAACATAACTATCCGTTCCCACGCGGCAGATTGTACGCGGTAGTCGAATGTGAGGGTAATAAACGGGATCACGGCAAAAGAAATTCATTAAATGTCACTGAACATATAATGACACTTCACCAGACACCTACCGTTGAATTATCTGGATTAATAATAATACTGAAACCTCAGTAAGGACACGCAATGTGCAGTGATCTCGTATAGACATGTAATAGTATTATCGTCGACTGTGCACTGGTCGGAGCCCTGTTATTTAGGAAGTCTCCAAGACTGTTAAGAGCGTACAAGGAGACCGCGATGTGCAACGTTGTTAAATAATTACCTAGTCTGATCATCGTGTGTCATTGCTTCTGTTTTGGTAACCGGGTATACGTTTTCCAAACGCGCAGTCAACTATAGTCCATAATATGTATATATTTACTGAACGCAAGTCAAGAAGATCATCTGACAAAATTACCCATAATTATCTATGTCGTCAAAAGAAATAGCTGTTCGATCGAACACGTCGTCCGAACGGTGCCTGTTGTTTTAACGTATCGAAGATCACTTTTTCAGAGTTATTATTAGTTTATATGATATAGTTGACTCGCACACCTCTAAATAATTACAATTAATAGATGTTCCACTTCTGAACTACCTGACAACCTAATCTTATAAAATGCAAACCAATAACAATCTGTTCTAGAGAAATTGTTTGGTACAAGAAATATGTAATCAGATTTGAATTGAAATAGGCTCGGTAGGTTTTAGATCAACAGACGCCCGCAGAGGTAAGAGGTTGTCACTGTGTGAAATATTACCAGTTCGTTATCCAAACAAAAGTATTAGTATCTATGGTTTATATTGTTTTTTTGTCAAAACACTTTCTTTTTGTGAAAATTTATTTAATTTACAAACGTACGTCCAAGGAAAATTATATTGAAGTACTTCTAGTTAATTATTACAATGTTATTAAATGATGATAAATTGGTGTATCGAAAGTGCTTATATAAAATTTTTTTAATTCCCATTTTTACACTGACCGGTTTTCGAAAGCTGCCTATGTTTATCAACAAGCAATCGTTTACAGTCAATACTCAAGTCCACACCTGAAAATACACGTACTCACATTTACGGTGCTGTCCAAATTAATTGCACTCGTTGATTTTCACCGTTGAACTATTCACTTAACACACACGATAAACTTAATCAATTCATTATTTTAGTGATGAAGTAAAAGTCCATCATCCTGACATTTATAGATAAACTAGCAGTATAAACTCAATATATATGGTTCACTTTCAAAATAATTAAACTATTACATATTTTTAACACTCTAACTGCTAAATTATATTTTACTATATTATTGAACCAATGCTGACTTTCAGGCATAGTAAAAATAGCCAACAAATATATTGAGGTTGGATGTTAAAAAACAACCACTGAAATATTTATATCTACCATGAGACTTTAAATTAAATTTTGAAATAAATAGTTCAAAATAAAAAATACATTTTAAAAATCCTAGCAGATAATTTATTATACTATCATATGTAAAAATAAATTAAACTATATACACCTACTAAAATAAAATTTAATATGTTTAAAGTAATATTATATATTAATTATGTAGTATAATTTCTTAAGAATATACCACTCGCTTCATTAGATTAAACAAACAATAATTATTATTAGTTTCAGAAACTGAGTTTTATAATTAAAAATACATTTTTTTATTTTAAATCTGTTTTCCGTGATATATTTATTTTTCAAGTTCAAGTTAATCAATGTAAATGAAAATAAATTAGCTCTAAATTCTATAAAATATTTCTCTGCAGTACCAAAAAAATGATGTCAATAGTAAAGTAGAGTAAAATAATAATATTTTATAGTTATTTATGGCCTACATATACAGCTTAATAAACAAGAAAAAATAAATATTGTAAATAACCTATCCCAACAGCTGATCGTGCAAAGTTATGGGGTCCCTTCAGGTGTACTAGACGTTCCCCCAGGATGTTTGTAAAGGGTTTGTAAGCAGCAACTGCCTCGGGATATTTTAAAGATCAGTTTACGATGAAACGTACACTATCTCTACGTTTAAGCTTATATTAATATTTAATGTACTTTACCGTTTAGGTCCAGTTGTGTTTGCTGTAAGGTGAAGATATTTTAGTTTCGGCATACATTAAACAGTCAATAAATTCTAAAAAAAAAAAAAAAAAATACTACTACAAAGCAAATTGTTTTGCTTGAGCACTGCGCGACTTTAGATGGACGTTCGAAAAAAATATGAAGTATTAAAATGTCAATAGATATAAGAATAAAATTTTGTTTTTAATTAAATTAAATTTCCGGATGCAGGCGAGAC
Organism: Daktulosphaira vitifoliae; assembly: GCF_025091365.1. Lineage (NCBI taxonomy): Eukaryota > Metazoa > Arthropoda > Insecta > Hemiptera > Phylloxeridae > Daktulosphaira > Daktulosphaira vitifoliae. The sequence goes on along the minus strand of NW_026099572.1, from coordinate 45,976,448 downwards.
TGTGTACGTTTGGCCCGGAACGTGGCCCTTAGCGATATTAGGTGTAGCTGGTGCGACGGATGATACGACGACGGGTATAGGCGGCCGACTGACGGTCAGGTACCGCGGCCGGTGCCCGCGGCTTGCCGAGCCGGCCTATACCCGAGCCGAGCTGCCGCCATTGGTTACTCGCGGCGCCCACGCCTCATTGGTCCAAACCGGTTGAATACAATACTGCAACATTATCAGTACTGTGCTCTGTGCGTACACGTCTTCGGACGTCTGTCATAAATACATCCACAACAAAACACATCCGCGTAATGTATTGCATATCCGACGGAGTAGTTATTTCAACAGATTTGTTACCAATTCCATTACTTATATTTTTTTAGTTATTTACCTAGACCAACAAATACAACTATGTAAAAAATGTTTACTAAACAATATCAAGAATAATATTGATATGCATAAATAAGGGATGTTGAGTACATATTGCTCAACATCCTTCCATCGAGGCGAACTCGAGTTGCTCTACTTCATATTTTTAAATAACTCATTCATTTGATATTGATATTTGAATTTTACTTGCTTTAAAATTATCCTTTACTTTATAAATCATAAACGGTGTAATTATTTTACATTAAAATGTAAAGAAATAAATAAAATATATTATGAAATTTTTTTAATAGTCAAAATTTCTGTTTAATTAAATTTAAATAGCGTCCTAAAATAAGTTTTACGGAAGGAAATTGAAAAAGGCGTCTTGAAATTTCATTCAAACATGTATTGTAAATCTGCTAAAGAGATACGTGTATTGATTTTTATATTACAGCACCTGGTACCACCTTCTAAAAGCAAAAGGGTTAAACGTCTAAATGATCTAAGATCATTCATTAGCATTACCCTTTACTAGTATATCAATAAAAACCCATATACATATTATATATATATATTTTAACCGATTTAATAATTAACTTCTTCGCTTCATTATATCATATATATATATATATATATATATATATA
>NW_026099572.1:45965897-45974636 GCF_025091365.1 Daktulosphaira vitifoliae | reverse complement strand
CGTTTAAATGCTCTTTATAGTCTTCTGCTTAAAATGTTGTTTTTGTTTACATTACACTAAAAAAGTTAAATTCTTTGATTGTCAATTGGAATTTATATCTCGAGGGTACATCTATGTTTAAACTACTACATTCCCTCTGATATTTTACGCAAGAATTAATTTTTGTTATAATTTGGGTATCCGTGCTGCACTTTTTGCAGAACTTTTTTTGTTACAGTTTATTCATAAAGTACAAAGTTCATATAAAGTATACGCAGTAAATATATAGTTCATGACTCAAACTAGTTTTTTATATTTGTAAAAATGAAAATTTCTTTGAGTTTTTTCACCGTATTAAGCATTTTGTCCATTTCCCGAGTATTTATACATTTTATATTTGTTTCTTATTAAACATCAGATTGTATTAGATTTATTCATAAGTTACTAATTTATCCGTTAAACATTTAAAAATTGATATAAATAGAAAAAAATGTGAGCATTCACATGTATAAAATTGATAAATCGTTGAATATTATAAAACATATTAGTTAAAATACATACATCAATAAGACTTATTTTCTTCAAACGTCAAAAAAATAGTATTTTAACTCAAATCATTTGAAATATTTATGCGGTACAGTTACACGTGTTCATTTTTTATAAGGATATACAATTGAGTATATAAACGTCTTTGCATGTCAAAGGGGAGTGGCCCCGTTGGTTTAAGATTAGGTTATCCTTTGTTTCGTAACGTGTAATGCGCGTGCTTGTAAATAGTGCGTTTATTTTTTTACACTAAATATTTCATTTTAATAATTTTATTATATTGCCTGTACGATATATACTATTGTATACCGAAAATGTATAAATGTACATGATAGTCAGGTGTGTTTACAGCGATAACACAAACCATATCAAATAGCGTGCTCTGAATTCGACCCAGTAATTGAACGTAAAGACTGGTTAAAATGTCATAACACCATCGATTTTATTATACTAACACGATACCTGTTGAAATCGACATGATAAACACGGTTATAATACCAATTATAAAAAAAAAAGTTAAAAGAAAATACGTCTATGTGGTGGAAAACATTCGAATCATCGACAGGTCAGATTGAGGTCAAAAGTATCTATGGCTAATTAAAAATTAAACTTAATATAACAAATATAAGCGGAGTTTTTGTGTAAAACTATAAGTAACAGAAATGGTTTCTTAATTGTAAACTAATTTGCAATAACCAAATTCACAAAAAATATATTTTTTAATGCCAGTTTTAATACCATTACTATAGTAATGGTATTAAAACGGGATAAAAGTAGAATATAATTAATCTCGTATTAATGGAAATGAAAATTTTAGGTGCACAAAAAAACATAGAAAAATTAATATCTTTTCAGCTTCGCATCGAAGTTAAAAGCAACAGGCAACGGTTTACTTATAAAGAGAATAAATTATTCGATTATAATACGTGAAATTACGAAGTGCATCAAGTTAACGCGATGTTGTTACGTGTATTTGGTGACAAAAAACACAAACGTCGATTTTATAATAATATTGTTAATAATAGTGTAACACAATGGTAATTATGTGTAGGATACTCATCGCGTGGGCACAAAGCGCTGATGCTTCGTCGGAGGCAGTCGCAGTCTCGAGTTCCTTTCACATATCCGTCACTTTTAAGTACCAAACAGTTAGCACGCGATATCAGTACTTACAAAGATGATTTAATTGCTTTTTAATCGACACGAAGCCATAAAAAATCTATCGATTTCGATATTTAAAAAGCGCAAAAGAAACTTTGAATTCTCATAGGATAAAATAAAACGTATCTCAAATAATTTCACGCAAACTAAACATGATTATTTTTTAACTAGACGGTTTTAGATCATGATGTATAATTATATGGCTTAGTGTTCAATAAACAAAAAACTCCGTGCGTCGTTCTAATCTAGTTCCACATATAAAACACAACATGCACGGCCGAAATGTCGTGTACTCAAACTTTAAAACATTCAGTAAAAATAAAATTTATCGAATTGTACCGATAGAGAAATGTGGTTAGACAACTACACCATTTCTTAAACAAAGAGACCGAGTATAGTTGAAAGTTCCCTTTGAAGGCATCGATAGAGTTCTTAATTCAAAAGCATACTTTTTACACTTAATTTGAGATAGGCTGCAACTATTCACTCAATTACAGTTTTCCAGAACATACAATAACATAAGACCTCTTATAGTAGCGTATGTATTGATGTACATCAATCAAAACGATTATGACGTTTTCAAAAAGATAATTTAAGTAATAAATAAACTAAAAGCAATTTAAATGTTTTATTACAATATTTTATAGTTTGTAATTACTTTGTTTTACAAAAAGACTATTTTTTTAGGAGGCTTTGTATTATTATAATATGATAATGCGAGGATAATAGATACTCGAAGAAATTAAACCGATATGCTTTGATACGTCATCATGTCGTGTGTTTGTATATTACACCGCCGCGTTAATGTCTATTGGGTTGATTTAAAGGGATTTGTACCTGTACGTACGCGGGTTATAAACGGAGCGTCGCTCGGGGCGACTCTTTTTTATTTTATATTAAATGTATATTTTTTATGTTATCATTATTTATAGCGCCTACGCGGCTGAGTAAGTGTCGCAACGACGGCTGCGTAGCAGATTCGCTGTGAATACGACGTCTAGTACAATTATTATCTTTTTTAAAGTCCAGAGTTAAGTAAAATTCGTCAGTTTCTATACACGAAGGAGGCAAACATGTTTAGTCTCGTTTAAGAACGCTGTATTTATGTATTCAAGCTCGTTATCGTGAACTCTCATTAAGCCCAAGGAGTCTATTGTACCCTTTTTAACTCCATAGCAATAAAAAGTAGCTCACACGCGCATTAATTTTTTTTTATTGTTAGTATTGCGAATTTCCTTCTCTCTAAAACAATATCTCAGTAATTATACAGCGATAATAATTTCTTATTATTATTATTATCTTTGTATACGTCAGAAAAAGGTACGTGTGTTTGAACAGTCGTTGCGTCCTTAATGACCCAACCTACAGACTCGTTAGTACATATACATGCTAAACAAATCGTTATGATTATTATTACTATTGCTATGTGCACTGCAACGGACGTTTATTTATTAAAATAAGACAATAGAAATAATAATAGCGGATGTTATTTACTTTACTTTTTTATTAATATTAAACTTGTTTTGTAAATTCTAGCACATGTCCATTATTTATTTATGGTATACCATATATACTGTGGTCACCGAAACTAATTATCAAAAAACTGCGAAAAAATAATTACAAAGCGACTCGCGCAAATGTGAAATATTATCGATATTATAATCTATAGTATGATTCATACCATAAAATTTATGATATTTATTACTTCATGTTTAATATGAAGTCTAATTAGTAAATTTTAAAGGTGTCCAATTAAAAATTTGACAATACATTCTCATAACAAATCGAATAGGAGATGAGTAAAGTTATAGAACTTAGAAGTCAAAAATGTTGATAAAAGGGGTCAAAAGTTTATTACATCATACTTAAAAGTTAGACTACAGTCTAAACAAGTAATGTATAAGAAAAGTTTAATATGTACACTGACTTTCCCCTATCCAACACCTAGCAAGATTTAGATTGATCTGCATTGTGATAATATAAATTTAATTATTGTAATGTATATTTACATATACATTATTTCATCGTGCTCGAGGGCATCGGTACTGAGGTATAAGACTGTGTATACAAACCCAAAATAATGAAACACGTGCGCACATAAAAATACCTTTTAACGGGTGAAAAGCTGAACAAAGTAAATTAAATTACTTTGGTCAAATATCTCAGGAATATTTTGTGTACCAAACAAACATTGGTCTAAATTTATGAGAAATTTGGGGGACTAAGTTGATATTTCCCCCACCCTACATTTTTTTCCGTGAAAATTACATATCATTCTCTTAAAATTTCGAGGGTAGTTAGAAGCTAAGTCCTCAAAAACTTTTTTCTCTATTTACACTTATGCAAACAACTACTACAAATAGAATAGTTACAAATAAGATTTTCGGAATTGCAAGTTGAGATAATTATGTTCGTCTAAACTGTAAAAGAATGAAAATCGAATGCAAGTCTCGTCCGAAAATACCATAAATATCATTTAGTTAATTACATTTTAATTCAGACGTTAACGAAGTATAGTCATTTATATCTATATACAACTCTAGTTCGTTAACAATCGTCAATAGAATAAGTATGTGGATTATTTTTAAGCGGATCACAAACGATTCCAACTGTCCTTAAACGAGTTAAACAATAATATAGTTATAATTACAGTGTACAATGTATACATTCATTAAACTAGGAAATGGACAAGCACAGCACTTATTGGGAATATATAAAACATTAAATAGTTGAACAGGTACTTATTATAAAGTCGGAAACTCCAGTAAGATAGGATAATGATTAAGTTTGAATATTAACCTACTAAAATTTAAAGGACAAGGTGATTAATTTGAAATAGAGTAACCTATTCCATTAAATATACCAGAAAGAAATATGTAATCAACGTGAGTGAATATTAATGCGAGATGAGATACATTAATACACTTTGCAGCTTTAACGACATAGAAACAAAGAAATGAAAACACCAAAAGACGGTCGTACACACATTTTAAATGGACGAAAAATATTGTCATTAACAATATTATTAAAACACTAAGTACTTAAGCATAAGAGACAATATTGATGAAAAAACTGCTACATATATTTGAAAATCGATTTGACACTTGAAATTTTAGTTAGAAAATCATCCAGAATTTCATATCATGGAAATTTAAATGATGTTTTTAAACTATGATTATGCATAATTTCCTAATGTTAAATTGTTTATTTTGTTTGAGTAATTTGTCAAATGATTTTTAAATACAGACGGAGATAGTTAAGATTTTGGGTGTAAATCTCTTAAAAAATAATCGTTTCATCGCCAAAATTTCAATATGATTTATAAAATGCACTCTCGGGTTCAAAAATCGAAAATAATAACATCATTTGATATAAACGAACTTTCTGATATACTCGTAGTAAATGTTATAAAATCACAGATTAAAAATAACGAATAAATGATATTTGTAACATAAATTANAACATCATTTGATATAAACGAACTTTCTGATATACTCGTAGTAAATGTTATAAAATCACAGATTAAAAATAACGAATAAATGAGATTTGTAACATAAATTAAAAATAAAAATTATATGTATTATTGGTTTGTATAACAAACGAGTGGGATAAAATGTATGCGCCATGTATAGATTATTTAATGGTATCAAACAAATTTCAGTTCATATGTATTACAAGAGATCTCCGGACAGTTAAATGTTTTATCATTAACTTATACTGCTGACAGGACACCAAGGACGACAACGGACGCGTAATAATGTTTTAGCCTTTTAATGCGCTTGTAATTTATATTATAATAATTATAATCGTAATTTATTTTTTATTCTTCGTTATGATACCACGACGTAGGTATCGACTTTGATGGTCCTTTTTGACGGGTCACGCGCCTCAGGACACTGTAACTATATAGAACACAACGTTTCAGTGAATGTGTATAGAGGTGTACACCAATGTATACAACAACAGCAGTTAAATTTGACAGACGACACGCGTTAAGTAAAATTCCTATCTCGGTAGAAAAACTGTGCACTTAACCCGTTTCCTGCTGCCCACACAATTTATTAAACGCCGCCGCTGCAACAGAAACGCCCAGCGCTTTAATTTCGTACACGCGTATCCTCAACCAAAATGAATCATTTATATACGAAGAGCACGTGTCTAATAAACAGCTGTATAGAATCATGTGACACGATATATCTCAGAAATTAATAAAAAAAAATTACTACTTTACATCAATCTGGAATTTAACAAATAACGATGGTCGTACGAGTTCATATTTTACACCTTACAATTTCTCTCGTATAAAAATGTATTTTTATTCACACAAAACGCATGAATTTAGTTTGTTAATCGAACAATTAAATAAAAAAATTAATGTACACTATTTAAATTCTTTTTGTGAATACATTAATAGAATATTTATGTATTTTTACTTATATAAGTACTTGATTTTTGTATGTAAACAGTCATTGACTTTATTTAATTTTGTGGGTTCGTTTTTAACAAATAATATTACAGTAAGACATTGGCTAAAAATGTACCGAATTGATTAAAGTTCAAGACTTGCATGAGGAAATTCAGATATAGACTTAATTTCTATTCTTAAACAAAAAAAAAAAAATTGAACATTTTTTCACAACTAAGCAAATAATGACTTTCCGAGAACTTTACAAAAATTAAAAACAAAAAATTTCTAAGCACAGCGAAAGTTTAATGCTCTTGAACTTGAAGTATACATACACAATCGATTTTCCTAATAATTATTAGTATTTAAATTTATTAATTCAAAAAATTATAATTATTTTAAAATCAGCTTCCACTAATAACAAAAAACTTCATGAAATAAAACAGGTGTATATAAAATTTGTTGAAGCTCCCTATTCTATTATTAGAATTATTTATAAACAACACAATTATCAGTTTTAATGTCTCATTCCGATAAATTAACACCGACGTGTAAAACTTGCGTTATATAATTTCACTACTAAAAACTTTTAGACAAAAATCATTTCTCAACAGGCAGTTAAATTAACACTAAGAGATAACTTTCAATTTTACATGAAAAGGCCACCGTGTCTTTACACTTCCTAAACGACATACGGAGTCGTTTGAAATTTAATTTCCTTTCTCAATTTTTATTTAATTCTCTATGAAGACCAGATACATTTAAAAACTCAATTTTAGTTCACTTTTTTAAAGAACTTTATTTTTTCAGTATAATTTATTTTATAATTTAATATATTTTATGCGCTATACGAAAAAGTAAGAAAGTAGACATTACTATTGATTAATACAAGTTTTATCTTTAAGAATAAAATCAAATTCGAAAACTTTAAAAACATATTTAATACTAAGTTTGAACGTTTTTATATCAAAATGGTTTACACACGATTATAAAAACTATCTATCAAACTAAACTATGTTTGTCTTAAATATTTAACACAAACTAATGAGTAAAATATTTTCTAAAATTGTGGTTTTGGTTAAACATAAAATTGAAATTTGTTTTTGTGTCATTGAAAATAGTTAATACTTAATAATAACTTTCTTCGTGATGTGGTAACTCACATATAATCACTTCAAATACCAACAGTGGTTTTTGACATTGTTAACCGTGACCTTACCCACTCATAAAATCGAAAACTAGCAAGTTGTATTTGATTATGATATTATACTTAAATTATCGTTGTTTCGCAATATTTCGTTTAAAATAACAGTCATTAATACAGTTTTAAGTACCGAGAAAAATACACTTGTCCACCAACTTATCATACTTAAAATAGTCAATAGAAAATAATTAATAGGTGAGAATATTTTGGATTGTTAGTAAGTTTTGTAAAAAAAATTAGTATAATTTTTTATTCCACCCCCGTGGTCTCTATTGCAGTAGATAAATTTCATCGAAACACGGCCATTTCCACGGAATTAATCGCATTATCGTTTAATTTTGGAAAACGACTACTTAATTTATGGATATCTTCTGTCGTGCCGTTCTTATCAACGATAAATCAACGGCCACCGGACAGTATAATAACGCCGATAAACTATTATCCTCAAGGGGTACTTTGCAGGAAGGAGAGGACGATCAGACCGGTATAATAAGATTGATACGTGAAGTATACGGATTATCTTGTGTTGTTTTTTCACCCGGTGCGTTCTATTACACACATGTATATATTTTTTATTATTACTATAATATATGTAATACCTGCAACCACAGTTATGTAGTATTGTATGCTGGCCGAGAAATATGTAATATGTAGTACACGATAAAGAACAATTTGAATATTTTAAAACCATAATGTCTGACCCGAGGGTATGACGCAAACACCGTACTTCTTGGCTGGTCTTGTAATAATAATTAGAAATTTAGACTTGTTCGTAATAAATGTACAACATGAGGTATGCATACTTTATGAGGTATAAAAAAAGAACAAGAAAAACTCAAAGAAAACACGAGCTTATAATTGTAATAATAATAATAATGATGATGATATTAAGATTTTTATTATGAATGCTGCGGATCAAAACGATAAATTTATCCTGTCTCGACGTAAATTAAAAATCCATTTTTTTTAAATATTTATACACATACACGTATAGGTAAGCGTAATAAAAGGTGCATATGATCCGACCCCAAATGTACGTAGTAAGACGCGCTTACTTTTACAATTTAACTCTTCGGCCGCGTTTTTTCTTTTATTTTTACTCTTAGTTTTTATTTATATTACATATTAATCATTTGTCTTTTCTGGCTCTGTTGCAGAAGATATTTTGAACCCAATTTCCACGGCGGACAGGTTTTTATTGGATGTACATTTTTTCTTACACTACAAGTACTGTTTGTGATAAATGCGAGATGTACAATACATGCGTGGAGGTTATTATTAGTTCATTTACCTATGTTAATTTCTGTGGCATACCCCGTAAATGAGCTGCGCGGAAATACGAGGGTAGAAAATCATTACCTACTCGAAAAGAGATACCTGGCCGTGGCAAAAGATATTATTTCGAAAACCACCTTCTACTTGCGTAGGAACCTTTTTTTTTTTT
>NW_026099572.1:45925478-45965231 GCF_025091365.1 Daktulosphaira vitifoliae | reverse complement strand
TTTTTTTTTTTGCAAATGATAAATATCGAAGTGAGAGTTTTCGTTATAAAAGGAATTTTCAGTAAAAGTAGAAAGATGTACTTTATCGATTAGAAATCTCTGCAGATTTACATAACGTTACCGCGTCAAACACATTTAAGGAACACGTCATTATTATATCGGTAGAAAGGAACAACGAAATTAACTGGGAGTACATGGTGGCCAATGGATACAGTCTATGCGTATAAATTTGTACACTGATAGTTTGTAATTAAGATTAAAAGTCACGGCTATTATTTTCAATCGACGGGGTACATTCGACGGCGTTCCTACCGAGACTACTATGTGCTATATATATAATAATTCCCAAAATACGTTTCGACACGTTCCATGACGAATTGTTGTTGTATAATGTATGCAAGCGCGTAAAACAAAAATATATTGTTTTCATCCCCAGGGCATTTGCAGCAAAGCGACGGCGCAACAGACTCTCTAATGTGTATATACAAACACACGACCTACAACCAAACGCTGCAGCAAGACTATGAAATAATTATGTAAAATAAAATAAAAAACTGATGCTCGGTAATCGTATAATTGATCACTACGCGCTACGTTCTTTTCGTGTATTGATTTCTGTAAAATATCTGTGTAAGAGCGCCCACCCATTAAGATTTCTACGCGCCTTTTCGGTCCTCCAATAATCATGTGCATTGATTCCGAGAGAGTAGAGTAACCCGCTCGTTTTATTTTGGGATAAACGATAACTATGATAACGAAAAATATTAGTTGAGCTATCAAAATACGTGACAAGAATTAAAATCCCAGTCAAAAGTAGAGGACTGAAAACCGTATTAAATACAGTACCAAAACTGTATTTTGGGCAGTAACAAAGTTCTTGTTTTTTTTTTTTAACATCACGTTGGCTTTATTCCAGAATTATTGTTACTCTGATTAAAAATTATAATGAAAAAGAAAGCAAATTAGTAGGCAGACAAATTATTATCAATAGAAACAGCGTCGTTTTAATTAGAATCATCTGAAAAAGTTTTTTTAATAATATTTTTTATTAAATAAAAGAAAGTGACTATAGTTGTTGACAAAAATAAATTTATTAACAACACGTGCAATGACTTCGAAGATAATGAAAATTCGTAATTTATTTCAAGAATGATGTGAATAATATAAAGCACCATTTTAGACAAAAAAACGATTTTTTTCTACCAAAAAAACATCCTGTGCACGATTGTATAATAATATAGCGGTTTGTTTTTGATTTCTAGGAAAATCTTAATAGTTTGTTTCAGTGTTACTTTTATGTGCTGTGTGTATTAATCGTAATGATCTTATTCACAACATCATTGAAACAAAGGTAACTCCTTCCTTTTAATTAATTTTATTTACGGATTGATACTCGTTTATAAATATAAATATTGCATTCTCCCTCAAAAGCCATTTTCTCAAAAATCATCTCAAAGGAATAAAATACTTAATAAAATTAATACTCAGTTTAATAATATTAATATATTTTATAGTTAATTTAAACATTAAGATAGAGTTAATCACATAAACGTATTTAAAAATTCATTTAACAGTATAAGATAAAACCATACATTTTAAACAATTATATTACAATGTTCAGAAAAGCTCAATAAAGTTATTATACTGCATAAAAAACAAACAGCTTAAGAGCAGCTATTAAAAAATAAATGTACCAGCCGTTTACAACAACACATAACAACGTAGAATTCAATATAGTTTCAACGTTCTCAAAATATTTGCTGTTTATCAACAGACATAAAATATCTGATCAAAGAAATTTTATTTATCATAATAGTGAAATTTATACGCGTTTGCATGTCTCAATTTCAGTTACTGGTTAAAAAAAATCAATTTAAACACATGCAATAGTAATAGAACATGTTATTTGTCCCATATTAAAAGATTGAGCAAAATCTAATAAATCATTACTCCCAACGGATTTTATGAACCAATTAAAAACTTATGAAATAGAAATATGTATAATGTGCTGGTAACGCGAATCGTGAGTACAAAAATACCCGCAGAGAGGATAATAAGTAATTATTATTGTGTACTGTGCGCGGGTGTTTTTTTTTTGTACATCTCCGCACACAATGCAATCATACTACGATCCTTACTGTAATGTTATGCAGGGTGAAGTTTTTACTTTGATTCCTATGTGCATTACGAAATGAAATAATTGAAATGCATATTAATCACACTTAGCGGCGGTAAAAAGATATTTGAAAAAATTGGTTATTGTCGGAGGATCTGTAGAAGAGACGGTTGACTAGTGAATCACGTGTAATTACTACAATATTATACACTTTATGTCTTTTAGCCGCCGAATATTAATTTACTATTTAAATTCGGCATGCTGTATTCTTTGATGTGTCGGAAAATAATAATAAAGTACTTCTTCGTGGTATGTATTATGTGTCCTAATGTGAACATGGCGCTAACAAGTGATAAAAAATACTACCTATGCAACGTAATAAGTTATAGGAACTTAACAATAGAATAATAATTATAGCGCCATATACAAAAGAATTGAAAAAACCGTAGATGTAGATGTCGATAGCTTACTGTAAAAAAAGAGTTAAAGAGCTATATATTTTTAATAGAGTAACTGCAGTAAAATTATTTAATGTATTGATTTTTTTTTTTTTTTCAGAAATTTCGTCTAGAACGTTAAACGATTCTAAGTATTAACTGATGAAACATAATATTTTTATCAGTTTATATTTTAACTGTTAAAAGCAAGTAAACCGGTGACACCTTACTTCGAGAAAATAAATTATTCAATGTCAAATCATTAGATTATCATTAGTCAAACATTTGGAGAATTTATGATTGAATATTTTTAAGTATCTAAGTATAAAAGTAAATAAGTTCCTCTTTTTTTTCATATTTATCTAAGACAAAGTAAATATTTATGAAAATTATAATACATATAAAACTATATATTTGCCTCAATCGGTTTCAGTCAAATTTATTGATATCAAACATTAGAAGAAAAGAGGTCATTAAACCTTAAGAAAAAAAAATATTGGCATCAATAGAGAAATCGCTATTATAAATAGCCTATTATTCAATACAGAATTTATTTCAGCAAGCACTACTTGCATTATACAATGCACAATGAAAATTAATGTAAATTTTAATTAAATACAACAGGCATTAATTGGTATTATTTACAGTGTTCTTTAAAGATGATGAAATTAACATATGAGAATGATTGGAATGTTAATAAATTTATATATTGTAATAAATCATTTTACAAAAAAAAAAATATGATTATATTTGTCAACAGTCATACTTAATCATTAACGCATTCAAAATACAATTTCTATTTTCTGTTTACATTTTTAACTTTTGTCATACACGTTATTTAATTTGAATTGAGCCTGAGGTTATTTTGAAAACGAATGTTATATTGAACCGATAATTTTAAAACAAATAAATAAACATAGTCATTGTTTTTACTTTGTAGCATAACAGGGTTGTTACTGGCTTAACCCGCTCATGATAACATCAAGACTGTTCACGAATTTAGAATGTAAACTATATATTACTCACTTGAATTACACATATTTCGAATAATAGGTAATGATACAATTTGAGTACTTATGTGTACATTTATTAAGCCAATATAACAACAATAAACTCAAACGTTAAACATAATTTTATTCNTTACACATATTTCGAATAATAGGTAATGATACAATTTGAGTACTTATGTGTACATTTATTAAGCCAATATAACAACAATAAACACAACGTTAAACATAATTTTATTTTCTGTACAATTTAAAAAAAAATAGGTGCATCCCAAGACAGGTGCAATTACTCTCGTTTACTTTTTTACAGAAATATCTGGTCTTGTGATCAAATCGTAGGCGTATATACAACAAACGACCCTCCTTGTTGACCCATTCTTAATAAAAACATAGCTATATTTTAAATACACAGAATGAATGATAATTGTAGATTTAATGTAATTTATTAAATTTTATTCAGATAATCTTAAAAATATTAAGTATAATAAAATCAAATATTATGAATGTGTATAAGGTGTTTATACATATACATATATATTATGTATGCAAGCCATTTTACATTAAGTAAGTATAAGTAGAATATTCAGTTGAATGTTCATTTTTGCAGTATGATTTTTACATTTTTAATAATTACAATTAATCAAATCGTCAACAACACTTATCAAATAAATTTTTATTTTATTTTCATCTTCTGTTTAATAAAAAAAACTTCTTATAGAAATTATTTTAAGAGGTTAATATTACCTAAGGGTCTAGATCAGTAATGAAAATTTAATACATTACATTGACATAAACCGATTTGTTAGGACTCAACACAATCCCACTAAATTGGTGACTGGCGTTGATGAATGCCAATAATTAAATACCAACGAAATATTTCAAAAAACAAATAACAAATTTAACAGAGTGAATGCTTTCATTTACTCCAACAAAAATTAAAAAAATGTTCACAGGTTCGCCTATGAAACGAATCGCCTTGTGTTGAACTTGACTGTAACGAAGACGATATTAATCTTTCTCGTCTAGTGCCCTCTGCACTAAATTATTATAATCGACTTTCAGTGTTTTACCAAATCTCGATTAACATTAAACGCGTAGATTTTTTTTATTTACAAGCGCAACCAGTTGCAGCGGCACGTTTATCGTTTACGATGCAAATTAGGGTTGACTACAATTAAAATGCACGTGTTATCCCCGAGGTATATAAAATGTTAATTTTTTTCTTATCCCGTTTTGGTTACCGAGCGGCAGCCAAAGCGGCTTCCCGCCCGGTCCGATCACTCGCGGTATTTTTTACCGATATTTTTTTTTACCAAAATAATCAACCCCATGCTGATAGCACACGTCTTCGTACGAATGATAATTACATTTGCGTGGGAACATTGTTACGTTTGCGGTATGTGCGCGGACATAACGGCGTTCAAACGCAATACAAACCGCAATCAATTACTCCTAAAAATATTATTAATATTAATACACCGCAAGAACTGTGTTGTTGTTTCGATTTAAATAGCAAAAGCAGGACGGCAATGTGTTCGATGACCGCCAAGATGGATATGCGAAGGTACTGAAATATACCGTACAATTTCGGGGTCGTTAGTGTTTTACCGTATTTTATACGACATAATAATACAAACGTAACGAAAAATAAATACTACAAATAAATCATAAATAAATTTGTTCGGAATTCACAAATCCATGTATATGTTTGTAGTGATTAATATAAAGTCAATATTGTAAACCTTTCTTAAAAATAAATATTTTTTGTTTGGTCCTTAAAGATGACGCCATCGCAATGCATTGATTGATGATGGTGTAAGGTTCTTTTGGAAATTGGCGTTGTGGCAAAGTAATTATGCTCTAGACTAATTGGGGTGTATAGAATGTAATAAAATATTTGCGAGTTTTTAACATATATATCAATTAAATATTGGGCAACGATATTAACCGACCGACATTTTGGTAGGACAGATTTGTAGAGATAAATTTATTGTTTCACAATAAAACAGTAATTACCGGAAAATTTCGCATCAAACGATTCGAACCGCTGGTCTTTTTTTTTTTATTGTTTAGGATATTTATGGATTTAAACCCATAAGAGAAACAGCGTGCTGACTATATTTATTATTGTTTGTGGACCATTTAGCCGACATAAAACAATAGTAGGCGCACGCGCGACTTTCCGCCAAGAGGATGAAAACGGTGTCGACGACGGAGTGTACATTACCCGTTTCCCACGAGGCTCCAGGGGTCTGTCTGTGTGTATATCGGTAATTACAGGTATAAAGTCGTATAACGACATAAGCACGTCGGCGGGTGTATGCTGTTGTAGAGCAGTGTTTTTTTTTTTATTCTTTATGGGCGTTACATAAAACTCACTAATGTTACACCGCGCTGACCAAAAAATTGACGCCATTTACTTAGGACTATCATCATTGTTACCGTTGCCAGAGCGTATGCGCGTCTATCAATAAGGGTCGGTTCCACCCCCGGTGCATCTTCTGTCTCCGACAAACGTATCATTTGCTCTACAAAACATCCACCGAAATCGGCATCGCGTACATACAATGGTAAGTATGTGTGATCGCCGTTCACGAGGTCTATAAAAAAAGAACTCGGTATACCGTTCCGTACGCAAAGAGCGCCGACGCCGTTTGATTATGAATAAACATTAATAAATAGACCAGTCGTTAATCCTCCCCAATCTAGCCAAGTGCATACAGTCTCCCTAGAAGACTTTTCATTCCTATACAACTGACACACCTCTCGGGGTTCACCTGTCCCGTCGGCTATAGACACAAAAATACTACTAAGTTACTCTTTTAGAACTTGTATAAGGTTACAAAACTGATTTTTTGAATTTGACAAAATAATGTCCAAATGTCAACTTACCAAACATAGTATAGATAATGTTTCGAACGAGCCCGTTGTTAACGATGTAGAACAAAGCAACTATGTGATAATCTTCTCTCCTAAATAAAAAATAACTTATCATAGGCGTGTAAAAATTACAAACGATTGCACATTAAAAAATAAAAGGTACTAATTAAAAGTGCATTAGACTTATTATAAAAACGAAATAATTTATTTTTTTTTAATGTTACAAACAACACAAAAACCTACGATTAAGAATATTATCGAATACGTTTCAAGTCTCATGTGTGACAAGTTGAGTTTTTTTACTTAGATAATTGAATAATTATAATTTTGTATCTGTTTTGTAATTGCGATCAAACAATTTCAATAACTTCACCTTTTTTTATTTATAATTTTTTTTAACAATTTTCAATTATATATTTTTTCAATGTTTACCCATAAAAATACTTTCGATATTAACAAATACATGCGTTGAACTTATAAGAATAATTCTTAACTTAAAATTAACTGGATATTTTCAATATTGAAAAATGAAACTAAAAAAAATATTAACCAGATGATAAAGATTTTCGACATTAATCTATAAAATAATAATATTTAATGAGTAAAAAACGAACAAAAAGGGTCATATCTTAATGCATCGAGATAAAAAAAATGTATATTTAGCACGAATTTAAATTTAGTTTTTTTAGTGATAGTTCCTCAAATTAAGTTACTTTAAGCTTTTGTTCAAAACATAGGTTATAATAGACAATGAATGTATCTAACTATGTTCAAATTCTCTCAATATACGTTGCAACCAAGATAGTTTTTACTTCTCTGTGCTTTCAAACTAATACAGTACAACAATGTAAAACATTGTTTATAGTAAGGGTAAAGCAACTGTCGATTACATTATACCGAAGAAATGTATCGCAGAGCTTTTTACAGATGAAGAGTCTCTGTGGCTACAAATGTGCCCCCAGGCATGGGATCTATGTCACCTGTTTGCAAACGATGATGGCTGTTGTGAGAAATATTTACTAACTGGTCGTCCTTTCCCCTTGTCCTCTTGTTAAAATGGAAAACGGAATTTGCATTAGCGCGCCTCTCCTTAAAATATAGTGCTCATCTGATCCACCCCAGTGTTGCCCTTAGGGTTGTTGTCTATACATTTATTGTTTTCTAAGACATTTTCGTTTGCCTCCCCTCACTTTATGTGCTTTACATAATATCAGACGTCATGCACAAAGGAAGTGCCTACTTACTACTGAGAGTTTAATAATATATTTGTAATGATATCTCTAAACGCTTATTTAATAATAATCAATTTTGATTTTTTAAATTTTATATAAATGAAATAATTCAATAATCACTTTTATTAAATATAATTAAAGACCGATTTTTATTTTTATTATTATAAACGCAATACAATCATCTGGTTATTCCTACACAGTAGTAACTACTAAATAATGTGAGTATAAAACTTATAAAAACAGCAAGTGTCAATGGACATGAAAATATAACCAAGAACATTATTATAATTCGTTTAAAAAATGTATATTTTTATTTTTGGATTATGAACATGTAAATTATGAGATAATTAGTAAAATTATAAATTATTTTTATCATCACAACAGTTCATTAAATTTATATGTCGGCAGTACGATAAATATTTACGATATATATTTTTTTACATCAGTATGTCACTTTTAATTTCATTATTTTATAACACTGGTGAATTTTTAAGTCGACAGAAATATATTTGTTAATACTTCATCAACAACATATAGATCTTCTAAAAATCTGAAGTTGAAATATAAAGCTAAGAAAATTCAAAATTTAAATCATAAAATAATATTTTTATTATGAGTTAGGAAAAAGTATGCTTTCAGAGTAAGAGCTATGCACTTAATTTTACAACCTAACATGTTTAATACCAACTATTAAAAATGTTACTTTTAACTATGACCATCTAACTGTTATCAGTTGAGATAACTAAAACATTTTTTCAAATATCTAACATCTAATGCTAATGACCAGCACTAGAAATTCGCAATGGCGGTTAGAACTAATTGAAAAAAATCAAGAAATACTAGACTACAGAGCAATATATAATTATTCACTTGATTTTACACGAAGAACAAGTGTTGGCATAGAAAGAGTGGGATAGGAGGCGGAACCCGAGGCTGTAGTGTAAATCGTTACTGTATAAGGTTATTATAGGTATTATGCGTAGTTCTATCACGTATTATAAAAAATTATTGTGCACGGAGAGTTTATCGATGGATCTTGTGGTTGTCAAACGGAATGAGCGGCCATACTGTTTAGAATGCGCGAAGAAGGCGGTGTATTGGTCAAGCACACAGGGCATCGAGTCGACCACCTTTACAAGATGCAGTGGTCAGTGGAAGTAGAAACTGTTTCCATCATACGCATACTGGTTTCCTATTTATAGTCAAGAGTTTTTCTCGGTTCATCCCAATGATTACCATGGTCGGGTTGGGTTTTNAACTGTTTCCATCATACGCATACTGGTTTCCTATTTATAGTCAAGAGTTTTTCTCGGTTCATCCCAATGATTACCATGGTCGGTATATATTCGTTACGCATGTATCGTCATTAGACTGCTATCGAAGAATTAGTTTTAATCGAACAATACTACACCAAAACCAGAGTTAATTAAAAAAAAACAATCTGTTTAAAATATAAATAAACAATTCAAAAAGTCCTATAAAACTATTATAAATGTTGGCATTATTGGTGTTTTAAACAAGCAGTGTTTATAACGTAACGAACCTGCCAAAAAGTTGAACGATCAACATTAAATCTTATTTTTTAGTAAGTACTGATACTAGATAAAATATGTTTAAAAAAGTAAACGAATTGAAAAAATACCCATGAATTATCATATACTCCGTAAGAATTTTTTATTATATAAAGTATATATTGTACTTTATTTTTTAACTTGGAATTATTTTATAATGATCACTGTTACTAATGATTTTTTAAAAAATAATTAATTATTTTACTGACGCTATTTTAATATTAAGCTTTCATATGAGAAATAACAAAATCAAAAAAAGAAAATTAATTTAAATACAATTAAATGTATTGACAAGTTGTAGAAAAATCTCATCGGCTTTTTCACGGGACTTTAAATCGCATTGCAGAAGTATTAATGTAAAAACAATGTGATTGACTGACATTTATCGAACAGAAATTGAATAACGTTGCAAATTAGATTGCCGGAAAGTAATAAACTTTACCGCAGGAAATGAAATTCTCTTTCACACGTTTCATTTGTAATTTTGTTCATGAAATGTTTTGGTCAGAACTCTTTCAAATCAAATCTTTATTGCTTTTCAAAAAATCGTCATGTATCTTTTGGCAAAGTTTTCTATTTTTAATTTTATAGCAAATTTGATTTTACAATTAAAATTGTTTTAATTAAATTTTTATACAGTATTCACATTAAATTTAGTTATTACCGCAGAGATACCTTATTTATTAATATAACTTAAATAAAACATAATTTCATTTATTGTTAACACCTCTTATTGAACTCTATATGATTAATGAAAAATCTTTGTAATGTTTTAAAATATAAATTTTAAAATGGCTTGTGCTATTAAATCAAAATCAATTTTTAGCTAAATAGTATTATTATTTATGTGTTTATAAACGTTACTAATCATTAGACAAGGTCTTTAAGGACAAAAAATTGCCTCTTAAATAATGAATACCAAAAAAATATAAGACTACAATAAATTTATTGGTACATTCGGTGTCTATACAATCTTAAGTCTAATCCTATAGGAAACTCTAAAGAACCGAAATATAAATTTTTATATACTTTTCTTAGTACTATGTATAATTATAATAAATTATGATTTAAATTGCCATAACGATAATTTACAAATTTTAATAGACCAATAATTATTTAATGAATAATAATATTAATACTAAATTAATCATATAAAAAGTGTTATTCTGCCCATCAATAACTCATAGAACATATCGTGGTGATAGTGCACTCTTACACTACAATTGCAGCACTGCCTAGCGACAAGCATCTGGGACAACGTTTTCTTTATTTTTTTTATTACTTTAAGCGTGTTTCTTATCGATTGCTTAAAGAACCTAA
Organism: Daktulosphaira vitifoliae; assembly: GCF_025091365.1. Lineage (NCBI taxonomy): Eukaryota > Metazoa > Arthropoda > Insecta > Hemiptera > Phylloxeridae > Daktulosphaira > Daktulosphaira vitifoliae. The sequence continues at coordinate 45,954,668 of NW_026099572.1, read as the reverse complement.
CGTAGTATATTAACTGCAAAGAACATTTAGAATCATAAACGGCGGGCGTACACACTTACAACTACACTAAGATCTTCTCCAGAGATACGCTACATGAACACGGTTGTGGTCAGACGAAGGATATACTGAGGGTGGTGAAGCGAATAAAATATAATAATAATAATAATAATAATAATAATACTCCCGGTTAGAGTCCAGCGTGCTCGTTACACTTCATAATAGTATAATGTTTTGTACAATGCTCACACTATATAATTATTTCATTCATTAACCACATGCTTATGACGCGGAAAATCTCTTAGTCCCATCTACAGCGGCGTACCTATTGTCTAAACCGTTATGAATCTCAAAATACAACAACTACCATAGTATCAAAAGCTTGCCCATTATAATTATTATGATAATCAAACGGAGATTTTTTTTATATTTAAATACTTCCACTAGCATTATCATCTGCGAAAGATCCATAGTTACTCCAACATTAGTATATTTTCCGATTTGGTCGACGGTCAAATATTATTCTGGTAGATAAATGAGTTCTAAACAAAGTAATAATTTTCGAAACCTTTTCAGGTAATAACTTCTTTATGTACTCTCGTAATAATAATAAGTTTCTGCCGAGTTCTGGTCGCAAAATCCTAAATTAAATTCTGAAATTATTACAGTATCATATTTTTTTACGTTGGCATTCAAAAAAAAATTGATGTTCACTTTTTCCAAACATCATTTCAATATCGAAGCGGATTTTCAATTCAAAACGGAATTCGATTTGTATCAATCCCATTGATATACTTTTACGTCCGCATATATAAATAAATGATATGTTGTACTCGTGCGTTCGATGGGATTGAAGATTTTTTTAAGATTCGATACGAAATTGTCTTCTTTTTTCTTTTTTTTTTGGCGAAAATGCCTTTGTAGCAAACAAATATGATTTGTTGGCCGGGGAGCCGAACGTTGCACACTCAGTGAATACAAATGAACCGTATGACACAGTAAATATCAGTTCTAAATCCTTAACTCAAAATCTTTTATTGTTAAAAAATATCATAAATATTTTTTTTTTAGGTGAAAAAGAATAGATTTAGTTTTATTTCTTTATATTTGATTTAGNTATTTTTTTAACTGAATTTTTTTCTTCGTTGAATCGATTTTACAAACAATAGAACTCGTTAGAAGTTATAACTTTAGTTAAAGTACCTCTAAAATTACACGGTTTAAAAACAAAATTCAACAAAAATAATTTAGTAAAATTGTTTGAAAATATAATTTTTTGGTTGATACGTTCCTCTGATTCTACACAAACCATAATATGAATGAAACTTTAAAACAATATAATATGTACTCTTCATAATTATAATTGATCACTTCTCTTAAATCTTAAAATACATTCGTATACACACTGAAAATAATCATTAAACTATAATTTTTTTTTTTTTTTAACAAATTTTCGATATTATTCATTAAAATATTTTACCCGAAATTTTTGAAAAAAATAGCACATTAAAAAAAAAAAAAAGTAGAAAATTAAGAGCGTTTACAGTATTGTGAATTCATATCGGAAATTCATTTTTATTTTAAAGAATATAAATAACTTATATCAGAGTAGAATTAATACTCGAATCAGTTTTATTTAGATGACAAAAATTCTATAACGATAAATCTCAGCGATTTTTGATAACTTTATGAATTTTTTAGGTTTTAAAATCAATAATTGTCTTGGGTAAACCTTTTGGATTGTTTATACAAGTTGTTATAATTTCACTTGAATTTTGTATAAAGACTTATTACATCATTATACATGCCGTTAGAGGTTTTCCGAATATACTAATAAAAGATAGGGCTAAATTAATACTTGTTTCGGGTTATTGTAAACACTTTATTTTAATAAAATCGGCGATGTCTTTTTTTTTCTCCTGTACTCTGTACAAAGTCGACAAATTTTATTACACGGACCGTCACCGACTAGAAGTGACGGAGGTGTGATGGAAGTACTTTCGACGCGGTTGCCAGGGGTGGCCAACGGGTGAGACGGCCAGAGTTTGCGCCTGGAGCGCATTGATCGGCGCGAAATTCACTCTCTACCCTCCCTTTTATACCGTTTACTACCGCAAAAGCTCAATATGGCCCCACGACAAATCCTCCAAAATACTGTGCACCATTTTATCATTAGCCCATTGTTTCCCTCCTCACACGATGAATGTATTGGATCTACACGGGAAATCAAAGCGAAGAATATTCGACGAAAGTGCGCGTTTCTGTCGTATGCGGATGCTCAAAATCGTCTAAACGTATTCGCCAAATGATTCTTATAAAAAATGTTCAACGTCGAACACGACGGTTACGAGATAAATTGATCAAGTTTTCCAGATTTCATTTGGTCGTTAAGTGCCTACAAGATCGATTAACAATTTACAAGTCGAATAAATCAAATAAATATATCCAATATACTGCAAAGAGAATCGATGTTATTCGCCTTTTTCTTTTGGATATTAATTTTGTTTTTTATGTGTACATTATTACCCACCAGCAGATATGATTTATAACTCGTACCATGAAATTTATTCAGTGCAATGTTCGATAAACATAATAACATTATACATAAATAGGCATGTTTGAAGTCATCCAATAAATCGTTCTACGACGCAAGTTCTAATTATTTTTACCAAGACATTTTTTTTTTAACAAAACAAAAACAAAAATCTTATGAATATTGATTAGTTGAAACAAATATACAACACTGTCTAGTTCATTTGACAAACTGAAAAATAAGACTCGAGCAAAAAAAATGGTTGATTTTTTTAATACGACAGCAGAAATGGCTCAGTACATAACAACATCCAAAATACTACTATTACTAACGAGAAAACATCATCTCATTTTAAGAATTTATTTTTCACAAACTCGGTAAAGTGAAATTTCTTTTAAGTGTACATAATAGATGATTAAAAAATAAAAATTACCAAAGAATAAGTAAGCAGTCGACTGCAGCGTATTCAAAAATAAAATTCTTCGACGGTTAATAATTATATTTTCTTTAAAAAGTTTGTTTAACAAAACAAAGTGAGGTTTTTTTTCATAAACATATATAATAAAAACTATTCGAGTACTTGTGGCCAAGTTTTGAAAGTTAATATTTAATTTTCTCTCGGAGAATCTAAAATAAAGAATAACAATACTAAAAAAAAAACAACATTACTCGCTATAAAAGAAAACCCGTAACAAACCCTATTATTATATATAACGTAGAAAATTGTCCGACGTTGTATTATTTTGTCCGGATAAAAAAGCAGATTTCATGAATGTTATCGATGATCCATTGTAATAACACATAGAACTCGCAAAAAAAAAAAAAAAGAGTTAAACGACCACCTGCGGCGAACGCACTTTTTGCCAAGTGTATCCTTTTGCTGTTCCGATTTCAAACTAACATCTGTCCTGCAAAAGCGATCCTAAGACTTTTCGCGTTTAAAACACAATAACAATAATGTACGGCCTTTTTCGTGCCAAGTACATAGACATTAGCAGTCCCCAGGACGGGAAAACTGCAGTCTTTTGATGTACTGTACATGGTTAATTGGCTCATACCCAGTGTCACTGCGAGCTCATAATAAAGTAGGTACGACGCTTGTGGTGTTTACACGTCATTTACACGCCAACGTGATTCAGTCGGACGACCCTTGTAGAGTTCTCCTCTCTCTGGCAAATTTAAATTTCACGGACGGGTTGGTCTGGTCGCAGCAAAGAAAATCAATTTTAAAATATTGTAATTTGAATCTTTCAGGCCGAATAAAAACACACCACCACATCCTGCACCCCCAATAGCGGCGGCGCTGATAGTCTCATAATCATTTTATTCGCTCCAAATCTTTGGTATCCACTTCGTTTGAACTAACCCCTTTTTGCTGACATCAAAGTTGTTTTAATATTCGATTTTTGTTGCACGCACTCGAACCTTTACGCATTAAAAAGTGTACACTGATGATCTATTGAAAACATTTAACCAACAATCACACAACGAATTTTTCCTTAATCATATTTTACCGAAGTTTTTGCCTTCTATAATGACTATTTGTTTCTTTCATAATATTCCTCGAAATTTTAATTAATAAATAGAACCTCAAACCTTTTAAATATTTTATATGTCACAATTTTATATTATATTTTTAAGTTAATACATAATCATATCTAAGATAAAATTTATCAAATCTCAAATAAAAAAACTCTGCTATTGGATATTTATACCGTTTAATATCAATATTATAGTTTATACTTTGGCAGTAAACTCGTGTACTATAAATTAATAAAGTTATAACATTTTGTTAAGTAGGAAGCAAAGTATAAAATAATATTAACAATGTTTATTTATCACTGGTTGTTCTATTACAGGGCTAATCACCCTACTAAGTAATTTAGAATCGAACTTCAAAACAAAAAACTCAAATAAAATATTGATGTTTTCTCATCGAATCTTCACTATTTATTTTGAAAAATATTGTCTTCATTAAGTACACCGAAAACATTTTTTTTTTAAGATTTTCAAAATTATTCATTCATAAATAATAGAAAAACGATCATGGTTCACAATTATTGAAAAATCAACATCAAAACTTACAATGAAAATGTACATATCACAGTGTGAACAAAATTGCACCCTTCTTTTGAGGTTCAATCATCGGGCGACACATAAATTGTATGTACTTTACGATCCATTAGGCTTAATCCGGATAATTGTCAATAAATCCCAGGATGGGGCTATTGAACTCTGACAATCGCTAAACAACTAAGTATAATGATCGCAACCCTACACTTATAAACAATTACATATTTTTTCTCATTAATTTATTGTTTATGAATAAGTTGTGACAAATACTACAATCGGAGTTTTTAGAAATTATTACTAGAAAAAGGCTGTAGACTTATTAGAAACATCATTATTTACGAAATTGTCTACTCATTAATTAAATTTGCCATATGACGTATATAACCTAAAGCTATCTGCGGCGTTTGTTGCACCCAGTCCAGCGTTATGCATAGACGGACATTTCTCTCTTGTTTGTTGCTTATTTTTTTACATGATGTGCTTTGGAAACGGCCGGAGAATAGGCAACAATTGAAAACGATTGAACGTATTAATGGACGAGCTATCGATAAAACGAAGTTAAAAAGTTTACGAGAAGCGTTATAAAAATATTAGTAATCAAAAATAATAATTTAACCTACTAAACAGATTCGAAAAGTCAGAAAACGAAATTAATGCGTCCATTTTTAGAAACCAACTAAATTTATTGAAATATTTGTCGTTAGTTAGTACAAAGAAATCTCTTGTACGAAATAATTGGCTATTTATTCCATCCGGGGTGTATTGGATACACAAAAAACGGAGCGTATTAAAATTACTGCTCGGTAAAATAAAAAAGTGGCGCACAATAATTACACCGAAATGGAATAAAACACTCGTAGGGAGTAATAACATGCGCAAACCCTAAGGGTTTTGCCGGTACCATCAGTAATTACACAGATCGGTGCGGACAGATATCTGTTGTGCGGCTGTCCACAATGAGACTACCGAATTTATGATTTATAAATATGTATGAACTGTTATATCGATGTATTCATGTTACACTAATAACACGCCCCGGTGTATTGTCGACAGTGACGGCAATGTGCGCCAGGGGAGGTGTCCGTGTGTTCTGACCGCGCAGCGAACGTCCGGCTAGTTTTGTGAGACGGTAAAAAACGGTAGCCGGTGCAAATGTCCACGCATACCTACTGATTGCTATAATTTCCCCGTCGAGTCCGATGGTCAATGTGAACGCACATAATGATAGGTCTGAACAGTAGCAACGATCTGTACGTGTGTGATTGACGGCGGCGTGCGCCCCCCCGAGACATATCAATATTAAGTATTGTGTAAACGCCGTGCTGTAATAATACGTATTTCAACCATATACTCATCATCATCGGCAATATTTATATTGTTTTCACACACACGCACTAGGGTTTACGTGAAAACCCCGCGTTTAAAAAAATTATTTGAAAAAACAAAAAATTTAATTTCCATAATCGGTAGCGGTAGCTCGGGGTTGTCACGATTCCTGAGATTTCCCATACAAAAAGTATACGCCGGACCAAGACCTCCGCCAGCTACTGTATGCTTTACGTGTTTCCCTATGTTCACCCTCGTCCCTCGCACCACTATTATTTCAATAAGTAAAAAGCCAAACGGCAATTAACTGGTCAATATAGAATTCGCCCGGGAGACATGTACGCCACAAATCGCTCTAGTAACAGTTCCGAAACTGCCTATTATACTCTGAATTTCGATACCTACTCTTTTTTTTACCGTGGGACCGGCGGATTTAATGGAATATTCCACTGTCGATTCCGATACCGAAACAAGTACAAAATTATTGGAAAATTATGCAAAATTTCAAGTTTTTCTGCTATTGACCATCAATAATAATATCCTTAACATTTAACGAGACAAAACAAGAAAATTTATAGCTTATTATTTTACATAAACGCTGTAGTATGAATTATTTTTAAAACAGCCATTTCAATGTTGGCCTATAGTTTAACGCTACATTTTGAAGTAAATAATAACTCGGTTTTTAATTTATGCCGACTATAAAACATAAAAAAATGTAAGCTTAGATGTGCAACGAGATTTTACCATAAAATAGTTTCGAACGATTTTTCTACGGCGGATAACTCAAGTTAAATGCGATTTGAATAAATTATCAATTACTATTTACTAGAAGTCTAAGGCCAACACGTATACAATATTTTATGATACTTTTCAATGATCCCATGATTGTGAGTGATAATTGGTCCACAACAAATAAAATACATTTCTTTAAATTTATTCCTCAACAAGTACTTGTTGAATTTATATTCGAAAATTGCTAGTCACTATAAGTACACATTTGTCTGTGATTTATTTATTTATCATCCGATTAGATTAGATTTCATATAAAATAAATGATTTTCACCTGTGTTTTATGTAAAAAGTTCAAAGAAAATAAAATCTAAACTGTTACGATAAATTTTATAAGAAATACAACGAAGCTAAATAATCTAGTTGAGATAAGATTTTCGACCTTTTTCTTAAAAAAATTATTGTTGTTGGACGCGCTAACGGAATTTGTTATTTTTTACGAAATGTCTGGCTAAAAATATAAACTTTTTAAAATGTTTAATTACTTTTAATTTACAGTGAGTAAACCCTCCGAGCGAAATAATTGTGCAACTTTCTAAATTACTGAGTTTTTAAACAATTTAAAGAAAAAAAAATCATTTTCTAGTCAACACTTGCTTAGATCAAAGTGCATTACGATTTCAACTATACGTCTCTAGAATTACTCATTGACTTAAAATGGTTAAATAACCATTTGAAATTCAGCGTGGAATAAAATAAAATGTCGATTCAACTAAAACACAGAAAAAATCGATTAACTTTAGTTTAATGATATGTTTTCGCCAATACGACCTTAAGTTTACAATTTAAACTTGCATTATCAAATATTCAACTTGATGCAATAACAATATGATTTACTCAAACTATATTTTCGTAGTTTTAATTGAGACGTTTGCGAGAAATAATGAGATTCATTTTCATCTCGTTGTATTCCAATAACTTTATAAAAATACGTTTTATTCTTTTGAAGAGTATTTATATATTTCAAAAGCTTCACTATAGAAACAAAAACCACTTCAACAAGAATGACTAGCCGACGTGCGCCGCATCACAGTGTTGAATAGTGTTACAAAAAATAATAGGGTTTAATAAAAAATCATAACAAAGTAAACACTGCCTACTTAAAGTGTGTACGCTAAATTCTATTGTTGCGCCGCTGTGTAGACGATGACCTACGAAAAGGGTCATCTGCACAAGAGGTTCCGGCAGTGACTCAACACTATTGTAACTTGCACACTGTACTGCAATTAGTAAATATTTTTAAACGGAATTTAAACGCGTTTTGATGAACTCTACTAGAAGCTAGACGTACAATTTTATTCATATCGATTATTTTAACATCTCTTGGGTAACGCGTCTGAATTTTTTATTCAAATCAGTGCAAAACTACTATTAAAAAACAGCTTCGTGTGCAGAGGGCGTGGAAAAAACTTGTTCCTCATGTGTTACCACTAACCAATGAGAGTCCAATTTGTCTTATGAATAATTATCAGTCATTTATTTGCTTCTTAATTCTTGGTCAAAGTTCCACAGAATATATTATGTAAGCATTAATGATAAATTATGAATAATTATTGCTGTAATTTAGGAAGATTTCTTCGGTTTTTGTTCGTTTAAAAACATGAAAGTCTCTTATGAACATGGAAATTACTTTTTACAGGTAAATATTTCAGACACCCTAATTATTATTGGTACGCTGGTCGCGGGTATCTGATATGTGTACGTTTTTTGGCGATAAGAGTCATCGTAATACGAGTTCATAATATAATATTATATTCGTTCAAATTAAACGGTAAAATATCATTTGGACGAGACCCAATCGTACACGAGAGAAAATTGTAAAGATTAACTTGAAAGTTGAAAAACAAAAATGCAAACTTAATTAAATGTGTAAAACACCAAAGCTGATTAACATTATCGAATCCGTACGTTCTTCGCCCTAAGTTCTTGAATGCTAACAAAACTAAATTTGAATTTTTTTTATCTTATTTGTCAAATAGTGAATTACATAACAATTTATCGAGAACGTTATGAAGCGATTTTTTTAGGGCATCGATTATTTTCTTATGTTAGTGTACATTTGTCGTTGACTCGTAGACTGTATATGTTCAATTGTCGAGTAACGAAATTGAGAAAAAACTCCCAGACGTGTGCACCGATTGCTTCTGGCGGTTTCTTAAACAAACACAAAGTAGTGGTGTCTGAATAAGAAAAAAAATGTAAAGACATAATACATGTACTGCTGTAATTGAATGGCGAGAATGAGAAAGAGAGACCAGGTCGCGCACGCTCCGTTAATTAATATACGAGTGGGCGGCGTACTTAGTTTAAGGCCTTTTTGTTACTGTTCGCGTCATGTGTACTTGTTCTATTAGTGCGCACATTATACACAGTGTGCCTTACAAAACGCCCAAAGTGCGCGTAATGGGCTTATTTATTATTACTAGTAATTCTCTTCATTTATTTTTTTTAATCCCCGTACAAAAAACCATTGGCCTATCACTTGAGGCTGCAGATATGATATTACACACTTGCCCTGACGGCGCTGTGATACGCGTGCCCAGTAACGCACGACACGCGACCGAGTACTCCAAATGCCTCTGCGGTCAAATCTCACAATAAGTAACATTATCTCGGTTTTTGAGTGTCCTCAAAAGTTCACCGGCGTAAACAAAAAACAACATCCATTGAGTAATTGAATATTAGATTAAAAAAAACAAACTATTCTTTAGAAAAAAAATAACACCCGAGTACGGGGAACGAACGAAAAACATTGTTGTTTAACGAACCGTTTTTTTTTGGCAAAATCGCGTATGAAAAAAGACACTGATGAACAAGTATTAAAAAAATACAATTCTCAACAAGTTTACTCATCAAATAAGTCGCTCTTCTTATTGATTTATTAAATTACTAAATTGTGTTTCGCGGCTATTTCAGACGACAGAGACAACTCTACGCTAAAATCAAAATAATTATTCACACGCCGACTTCAATTTTTTGTGGAGGGGGAAATAATTATTATTCAAACCCACTTGACACTTGGTTTTCGTCGGACGACATGAAATATGTACCAAGTACTATTTGGTGGTACCCGATTGTTGACATATAATCTCTATAGTGAAAAAATGTGTGTAAAAAATTCATGTCGGCACGAATATGAAATCATAACGGGCAGTGTGTATTTTTTCCGACGGAGACTTTAAATAAAATTCATTATTTAAAAATAAAAACACATGCACACCGATAATGCCAACCGCCCGGAGGTATTCACAATATTATTCTATCCGATTGCCTGGCGTATGTATACAAGCTAATGTTATATGCTGTTCTTGTGTATACAAAACTAATCGAATCGTCTAAATCAACCCGAAACGGACCGGCACGCTCTTCCAGAATAACTCCGCTCGAGCCGCAGTACTTACGGGGCCACGGAGTGTATTATGAGGAAAGATGTGGCGGCCGGCCTCGGGGGACGTGAAAATGAACAGCGCGAGCGGCCGAGATCGATTCCCATTAAAACGGGCCGGTCCGAAGAAAACAGCCGACGATAACGAACGAACGAGATGGAGACACGGCCGGAGATAGACCCGAAAAAGTAATAATAATAATAATAACGAATGAAATGCTGCAATGTATTTAAAAAACAAACGGCGGCGGTTCTGACCGATGGATATGGAGACTGGGGCGGCTGCACCGTGAAATTTGTCGACTAATAAACGGGCACGATACACGTGCCCTGGGCAAAAAAACCTCTCTGGCCACGACGATTTGTCACGGGACGACAACACAAATGGACAGCAGCGTTCGTGTGAGTGTCTGTGGATATCGTCGTACGGACCGGATAAATACACGGCGATTTTTCCCCGTCCCGATTGACAGACGGTCGTGTCGCTTAATGAGGCGGTCGAAACCCTATCCATTATAATTATTATTTCCATTCCATAAAGTGTCTGGCAATTACTTAAGACCACATTTACAGTTGGCTTGGTCCATCTCGAAAAGTGAAAAATCATTTTTTTTACATCTGAACATCTCGAGAAAACTACTATGCGACTAGAGAACTCTTGTCACTCTTTTCAATACGTTTAAAAATAATCACGATTACAAAAAAAAAAAAAATCGTTCTTTTGTTCCAATCAAAACTTTTTATGCCAACCGACCCCAATTCAAATATTTTTGTCCACTGAGAAAATCTATAAGTTGAAACCTCGGGGTCATGTAATCGGTTTGAATATAAAAGTTTTCTTAAAAAACGTCCAGTCATTTCAAACTAATAAAACCGTTTTCGCCGGAAGTAAGTGTAAACTGAACAGTGGAAAATATCTGTTACACGACCTAACCCAATTGTTGGGAAATTAAGAGCGTAAAATCGTCAGACGTTTTTGACGGACAGTGATAATTTCCGCTAGTTTCTGCTTTACGACCAGCAGGTGAGTATAACACTCGAATTGTGCGCTGTGGAATGTCCACTAGACTTGACCGTACCAATGCGCTTATTATGGTAACGCCAATGGCGTGGAAACACACGACAGCCGTACGTCGGGCGCGTGTAATGATAATTATACACCGGCCACCGTCGTCATGTCTCGCGCGAGCGTGTGGTTTGTGTGGGCTCAATATTACGTTGTGTTTCGTCCGTTCAACATTCCTCGGATTCCGTCTTGAATTTTTTCCACATTCTAGTTCGATTTAATTGCCATCGTAACGCATAATTACTCGACGATCCCGACCACAGTTTCACCCGTCTCCGTTTGTCGGGGAGAGCGAGTCGTTAACGAATTCCAGTCTTTTGTCTTTTGCGTCGTCCAGCCGATTTCGGAAAACGACGGGAACACGATTGGGACGCAGCCAATTCCGCATTAGAGCGTACGTGTCTTTCGCGCGCGCCCGTAGCGTCCCGCGATGCGGCCGGGTGGTATACGCGAGTTTTTCGGTAAATTAGAGCCGAATCAGTCCCCCGGGGCGAGCGCGCGCGAACAGATTATTAAAAATGCAAGCGGTCGTCGGCGAGCAACACAAACAACCGTACCCGTGTGTGTGTGTGGCATCCCAGCGGTTTTGTCAACACGCTCGTCATCATATAACGTGGACGGCAAAGCGGAGGAGTGTACGCGCCAAAGGGCCAACGGCAACGACCGGCGGTGTTTGTGTTGAGGTCGTGTACCGCCGTCGTCCAACCCTTCCCGATCTGAGAGTTAAGTGGACCGTACTCGACGGATGACACGCGACATCTTGCAAACGAGTACAATGATAATAATAATAAAGGCGCGTGTGGCGGTCTGCGTATTATTGTTGTTCGCATCGTGCGAAACGTCCGGACGTCACAGCGATTCAGTAATAACTGTTGTAGTTATTTCGACGTCTACTCTGTCCGGCGAACATATTTAACTAATCAAGACAGTACAAGTCTGCACCAGAGTAACAATTTAGAGCCTTCGGTGTTCAAAGTGGCACAGGCTGGACGTTAGCGTCTAACCTGATAACATGTTCAGCTATCCAAAATATAACCACTTTATCTTAAAACTAATGAACTTTTACGCTGCAAAAGACTAGTCGTTTAACAACAGAGAATTTTCACAAAGGAAAAATTCATTTTTCAAGAACTATAACTGACCCGAGTTCGGTTTGATTAGACCAATTCTAAACTCAATCGATCCGTAAAAAAATCAATCCAAACTCATTATGAAAAATGTGTTAAATACTAAAAAATAACTAATGTAATGACATGTTAATGATTTTTTTATTTTAATTTATATTTTACACTTACGCGGAGCTTTAATTGGACATTTGACAAGTTCAGATTCGAATTTTGCACACTCTGTCACATCATCAGTATTAATAGTTGGAAGATAACTTCACTCCTGTAAGAAATCAATTAAATAACGTTTAAATAAATTCAATAACCTCAACAAAATGATATGATTTTGCAAATAAAAAAAACATTAACGACAAATTAGTTACAGATAAATTGGCTCGAGCAGAAATCTGAACTCAATATTTTCAAACTTGGATTGCGGCGTTTCCCGATAACATTGAAACGACAAATCATACTAAAAAAATCACTTGCATTTTTTTTATAACGCAAGTTTTAACCATAGTGATTCTAAAATCCTAAGACAACAGCAATTATCGTCCAACATTCTAATAACATGACTCAGTCGTGTACGCTGTATAATTATTATGATCTCAATATTTTTTAAATATCGAAAATCGCTCTGATTTTTTTAACACTGATGGTCTCATTAAATCATGCAGACGATAAACGCTATAATTGACGCATCTAATAATAACCATTATAACCTACCGCGGATCCCTAAACATCTTATCAAAAACTAAGAATCTCGATTCATAACAATTTGTTGCATAGCTGAATACAGTGCAGGTATATTTTCTATAATTTTAAACTGTAATTATAACTTAATAAACTCCGGAGCTTTGCACTGATATCCGAATAGGTCCGACTAACGTTAGGTGAGATCCTTATCAAAGATTATAATGCACACGTCCCACGCACACTAATCAAAACTCGTTATCTCTCATAACACGCGTTATGCCGATAACTACCGAAACGAATTGAACGACAATGTCCGTACAAACAATGGTAAATACAAATGTCCAGTTTTTTAATGGGAAATAAGATAAACCGTTTTACATACAACCGTTATTAAGTAACCGCTTCAAGTTCATTAATGTTGAAGGATAATTTTATCCAATCGTCAAAGACACTGGTAAAATATGATTCTTTTAACATTTTAATGAATTTAAATAAAAATAAACCTTGTACATATTATCGGATTTTATGGTTTTATTTGTACAAATTATAAGCGGAATTTCGCTGAAAATTATTACTCAAAGAGCTAATAGGACTATAAAAAGAGGAAATAATTAACATGTAAATTAAAAAATTATCTGAAGCGCGTGAGTGTAAATAAATTAAAAAAACTAAGATGATTTCACCGAGGATTTTTCTCTACGGCATCCCAACGGTTATTGCTTTGACAACTAACGTAGGCAAGAAAAGAAAAATCACCAGTTTAATCAAATTTCTCTAAATTAAAAACAAAAAAAAATAATTATTAGATTGTACATAATCATTATACAAAAAGTGTACAAACGACAAATCATACTCAAGTGACGGATATCTTCTGTTTTTTAATAAAAATAACAATAAAATAAACTCCAGACTACGACCCGGTGGGCGGAATAAATTAAAAGCGATTTTGACAAGTGGCCCCAGTCATGTTGTTATTAGATAGTTTGCACTCATCTTAACATGTTGTCAGTTGAGTTATACTTGTACGATACAACATGTACACGAATATAATTTTTTACAAATAACAACAATTCTATAAAGATAATGAATCGGCGTGCACACAAAAAGGGCAACTGCGACCCAGGTGACGTGATAGCCGGCCAAGCCCGAAGCAGTCACGAACGTACCCCTTTCGCACTAGGTGCTCGTCAGAGGTAAGACACCGCGACTAACTTAACAGAGTTTGTTTTCTGTCATCTTTTTCTACCATTAAACATTACTATCCCCTTACGGTCAACAATTCAAAGTGTAAATTGACACGAAAGATTTCAAGTTGAAACTTTACTAAGAATTAATTTCATAACTACTGTCGAGAAATTTTAACACCGAATTAAAAGTCGCTCCTCCAGACTTAAATTTACTGTAACACATAAGTCATAAGATGGAAGGTTGTGAGCGTCAAATATTCTTTTAAAATCAAACATAGCCAATATGATCTTAATTTACTAAATTAGGTATTATGCAATACTTTTTTCACACGAATTCAAATGTTGTAATGATGGAAACGTATAGAAATACAACACACAATTAGATATACTTAACTTTTTACAATGTTTTTAAACATGATACCTTTACTAATTACGTGATGCAACGAACAAAACACAATAACGCCCTAAACATTTGTTTGCGTGATGTCTGCGAGGGAATAAAAGGCTAAATTGGTTTAAACCTAATTTAAAGATGGTAACTCGTGTCTGATCGATTTACGGGATGTAAAACCGATTGTTGTCCGTGTGAAATTATTGTTCCTAACCATCAAACGGTTTGATCGGTAAGTATGGGTGCTGTCAAATACGACAAGTTTATTGAATGCACGTGATTATTTAAATTCAAACATAAAATTAGTGGTCTACGAAGAATTTCCCAGCGCTTTAAAATTGTACCGTCTCAGAGTTTCCAAATCGTTTAGCTTCAGCACACATTCAGAGTGAGATACCTTTTACGGTTTGTATCGTAAAAGTTGGATGGGTTACGAATGGGAAAGACATTCTTGAGATTTCGGGCGAAAAGGAGTACTTTTCACTGAGGCAGTATTACCGCATGCGACTTATACTGTTGCAGATGCTATTGTACGCACTCGATTAACCCTATCGATCATCTGTAAACGTTTTTTATCGAACCGATAAACGTTCGTGACGTCTGAAGAGTGAACGTTACAAAAATAAGTGAAAAAATAATATCACATAAACAATTCGTAGATTTCACTCTTTTGTCTCGCGCATTTCACACAACGACTGGGAACTATTATTACCGGGTACTTGTTTGTCCGACAAAACACGAAGCACATATTTCATCAAAAAGACCGCCGTCGTTGAATTTATCGATTTGGTGGGAGTTAAATGAAGTCTCTCAGGTTAACTGCACATAATATATATCATGTCCTGTCGAATCAGTTATCCTTTTGTGCGCGTCGAGCAGCTGCTAAATAACTGCGTTATATTGTATTGTTACACACACACACAATAGACTGTAACCATAATATCAAACAACGTTGTACACAAGTTGTCAGGAGTAGCTGATCGATGTTTATTGGAAGTAATTGTCGGACATTTAAAAACTGCTACGCCGGTCTTCGGCGAGTTCAGATGACACGGTGGTCTCCGGTCGGAAGGGGTTTTAATTTTGTTATTTGCATAAGAAACTCCGTGTGTTTATGCCGATTTAATTACTATGTCGAACGGACCGGCTTGTTGTACAACGTACATTATTTTTATTACAAGTCAAGATTGAAATTTCTCAGACCGAATACAATATTTATTACGCGAGCGTAGGAGATCTGAGACCGCCTACATCCGAACCGAATCGCCCGCGTCAAGTCCCTAGATCGTATGTTGTTTGAATCCGAGACGATAATTATTAGATCAACAACGGAACACGTGTAGGACATGAAGCAGGACGCTCATAATCACAATAACGTTGTTATTAGATTTCACCGAATCGCTATGAAAACGTGTGCTTTACTGCGGCAAGGCACACCAGTTAGTCATGACTACATTGTTATATAAATAAAACACAATAAATTCAATTTAAATGTTTTACCAATGTTAATAAATTTTAAGTTAAAGACATGATTTAAGACTATTTCTTAATCCTTTTTTTTACACTCAAGATGTAACATTTCATAAAAAGTTGTAGCAGGCAGACGCTGTAGATGCCGCGGTGTTTTAAACTATTATAACATCAAGTGGAGACGATATACATCTGATACAAAATGGTAAAATAATATTGTAGCCGGAGGTCCAGAGGAATATCATTAGTATAGATAGCAATGACACGAACGCAAAGAAATTGAATGGTTTTTTGTTTTGCGCCCGAAGCAATTGCAACCGTCCGATTTTCAAATATTATTAACACCTATGTCAATGAGACGGAAAGTAAAAAATATCTATAAAATGAAATATAGTACTTGTAAACCTGAATTCTATTTATTATTTTTTCCATTAAAAATTATTTTAATTAGAATAATCATAATCCGTTTTCAGTGGGATTCTGAGGTCAGAATAAAGTGATTATTTTACTATTCAGCAGGTGATGTTTTAATAATGAAATGTTGTTATTACTTGATAATAAGGTGACCGCTGAGAAGTCTAATACAACTTTAAATGGAAAAAGACCTTTGTGCTTAATGGATTTTTAATTTTCAATTAATATTCATAATGTGTTGATAGCCGTGCACGGGGTCGGTATAAAGAAGTTCAGACTGCCAATAAAGTACACGTGGCGAATTTGTATTTTCTAATTATCATTGTGTTTTAATTTTTTTTTTTTGTATTCCACTCAAACCGAAAATATAACGGCCGAGCTACTCGGTAAAGGTTATTATTATTTTTATCGACGAGCTCTTCTTAAAGGCGTTGTGAGCGAAATACGATTTGTACTTAAGAGTTTATTGACGAGTTTACGGAGGTACTGGAAGTTCGTTTCCGGATAGCGTGCCGGAAGTAAATTGGCCGTAAAATGGAGTTCATCTAAAGGATGCCTAGTGGGGAAATTGCAATTTCCTCGGTGACCGCACACACGACGATAACGGCAAGCATATTACCGTACAGGGTTGCGATGACACGAGAGGGAAATAGGTACTAAAAAGAAATGTAGAAAAAAACTGCATAGGGGTCGATGAAACGGTTTGCCGATTCAATTTCCTGCAAATGCATAATTGTTGTTGGTAAGGTATCATAATTAATCAAATTCGTAACCCCATCGGTGTTGCTCGCCGGGTCAAATAATCCAATTTGTTTACAACATATATGCTCTTTAATCGATTTCTCTGAGTAACGAAAAAATCAATTAATAGCATAAATTTTCTTCTCGAAGAAAAACTTTGTAAATTATTATCATAGCACGCAAATACTATTTTGATTTTGAGAGTGCTTATGTTCCAAAAACCTTATTTTTATCTATTTACAAAAAAACAATTGTGTACATACATCTAATTACTACTATTGTAATATTTCAACTATAATTATTGAAACCAAAAAATATTACTATGTTTATAATAAAATACGCATGTTACACCGATGACATTGTACACTCACAATATTAAAAGACAAGATTTCAAAAAAAATAGTTATAACAATAAAAAGAATTATTTTATTTTTCCTTGCAAAATTTTAAAATAATGGTGACATCTGTTCGGAGAGGGGGCTAATATTATCCCAGGAAGTTTTAAGTTGACAATGCGCCTCCTATTTGCGACTACGACGTTTGCTAAAAATAACCTATTCTTTTATATATCATATATTAAATTAGTAAAATTTATTTTGATACACGTTATGTATCTAATTTAAAACATTTAAAAATCAAACTTGTATTTTTATAAAAATGAACTTGTAGTTACTTATTTCTTAAGAACATTATTATTTTTTATGACTTTAAAACTTTTTAATCATTTGAATATCTTAATTCGACAATTAGATTTGATACTAATCTTTTCACTTTTAATTGAATAATACATTTTCTTTTACGAAACTATTGTTTGTTTTCTCATGTATTCGAAAGCAGTTTTTCTTCAATGATTTTTGGAAAGCTTAATTGAATTAAACAGCGCGATAGAAGAATTATTACTTTAATTGTACGTCGTTCGTATTTATTATTATTTATTCACTTAAATTCATGTGATTGTTGGGCGTGATTATCTGCCGTGCAGTTTAATAATATACTCAACACTCATATTTTTCCTAGAGATAGTTTCTAATTGTAAACTATTCATTAGGCATAACATTAACATACATAAACCATGTGGGAAATTTCAAATGTTAATTTTTTTTTTTTGCCGTTGAATTATACATGAATTATTTCAAATAAATAAAATCTCCTATTAATATTATCGAAAATATCAACACATTTTTGCATGATTCGTACAATTCACGAATTAAAAAAATAAATAAATACATTAATCAATAGTCAATAATGACTAATCGAATTCCGGGTAAATCTTTCGAACAACCAACTTCAGGTCGTATTATTATTAAAATTACAAACGGATGGAGATTTCAAGATTATATTGTCGATTAAATGTGAACGATAAATTTGCTGCGAAACTAGTACTCGTTTGCAGTAGAGTTCTAAGTATTTAATTACGATGAAAACTGTGGCAATTATGAAACGATATAACTATGTGGACTTATTTAGGGCGATCGTGTTCGGTCTGTATTCACGCCAGTCTCGGTAATTTCTAAGTGACGGATCTCGTTTGCCAAACAAAATAAACATTAATAACAGTCGATTCGTGTACACGCTCAAAAATTTAATTAGAGGTTGACAAAACGCGAATCATATACTCGGCAAACAGCAATAACAATTCAGATGACTAATGTGTCCGATCTCATGTATTCGCGACCATGAAACGTGTGTACATAATATTCTGACATTATTTCCCTTGAAATTATGTACCTTCGTTTTTAGAAACGCCTTTTATTTTTGGTTTATCGTTGAAGTGATCTTAAGATAAGATACGACCGCTTCCAGACCACATAATTGCAAACCGAAATCCATACACACGTTGAACTCAGTTCAAACTATATGAAAAATATCATTCGATCTATACTCTTTTTCCTCTAATTTTACACTATTAAAGGCTAAATGTTATGTAAAATTCGAAAGATTAGCTTTGATATCATCACTTGGAAATATTCTGGTAATGTCTTGAAAAAAGATCGAATATAAATTCAAAACAATTACTCGTGCTCGGCTATTCTATAGATATAAATTTAAAAAAATGTATTTTTCTTGTGTACTTGACATATTATTCTGAAATACCATAAAAGTAATACTTTAACGGCGATCGTGTCTGTTCAATATCGATACCCAACGTGACACCGATCCCAACACGGGTCCGGTTTAAAAAAAATTCAATACTCGATGCTTTTTTATAAAAACGTGTTTTAACAGACAAAACAATCGAATCGTAATGTCAATTAATGATAATTAAAACTACACTTCAAATCGGTGTGTATTGATCAGCTATTGCAGTAAAATCGTCCTAGGCGCAATTGACAGTAATTATGTTTTAGGAAACATTCCACAGATACTTGTTGTGCCCTAAGGCACGTTAGATGTTTCAATAAACGGATGGGAGGTGACGGCGGGCGGTGTATCGGAAGGAGTTAATGCATCGGCTAGATATACATAGCAGCGATCGGTTAGGACGCCCATAGGGTGTTTTTGTTTCTGATATTTAGCCGTACTGTAAAAAACCGATCGCATGCAGCACGAGTACTGCGGTGTGGGAGAGACTTATTTGAATTTCGATCGTTTTTCCAAAACATAAAGAGCCACACGCGTTCAGTAAATTCCCATATCGTGTCGATAATGACTGTATGGCAAATCGATGATTTCTCCGATACCTTCGCCCTCTCCTTCCTTGTCCCTCGCCAGCCGACGTTCTCGGGGTGCAGTACGGCGTACATTGCACCTGAGGGTTCTGTACCGTTATGGGCTATAATTTCAAATTTAATAGCCGATTAACTACATAATAACTCAGTTTGGTGTGTTCGTCGGCGAGTCAGTTCATATGGAACACTCACTGCTTTAAGTTAATGCGTGATTTCAAAGACAAAAAGATGACACATCGGCGAGAAAAGTTTCCCGTCTTCGAGCCTATACATAGACACTGACAACAAAATGTGTAACTTAAAGTGAAAACGATTTTAGTCGATATTTCAATTTCGGTTGTTTTATTACATGTTTTGACGGATACACAAAATTCGTACTTAGTTCATGTAGAAACCGTCGGGTTTTTATCTTCTTAGAAACCATCAAGTTTCGCATATGAATTCAGTTATGCAGCAAGTCTCTTATTTAGATTAGAAACACTAAAGCTACGATGATCCCCTTTTGGAATACACGCCTACTTCCTATGTGTTCTTATCCAAATATGAAGCAAGTAAGGAGCGTCCAAATATCTAAACTCAAATTTGCTACAGCTTATTTACTTATCATATTCGGAAGATAAATAACATTAACGTTCGTAGTTACTTGATGTTCTCAAAGTAAAACACAAATCATATACATTTGCCGAATTCACATAACGCAAACACCTCCATCATTTATGATGAATGTTTAAACGTCAATCGGTGTGCAAAGTGTGTCTATGGAGTGATGTGGGTTTCATATGTATTGCTAGTGACAGAGAAAAATAACGATGAAATACTCCAGAAAAACTGAACCTTAGCAATGATCATTGCGCGTTTGATTTATTAGTGTTTTATTTTTTTCAGAATTTCACGAATAAAAAATGTCACGAAAATAGCAAACTAGTATTCGTCATTAATCACGTTTGTTGATTTAATACACGAACCCGGTAAATTATATTTAAAATTAATAGTAAAAAAAAAAACTTTTCAAATTATATTGTATTGTGTAAACAAAATCTCTATACCATTGTTTGGAAACAATTAATTTCAATAATTAATTATTACACTCGGTACTGTAACTGACACGTCGCGTTAAGTTCATTTATAGGTTTGCACAGCATTACCGACGTTACATAAAATAGTACTCGGCTTAAAACTTTCAATGAACAAAATGCTAATATTTTAATAAAATAGTACTGAGCGCATATTAACAGATCCGTCAATATCGTTCAGTTTCATCGTTACGGTTTTTTAACTATGAACTGTTAATTATACAATTTTATATTCATAAGAACGAATATTTATTGCAGTTTCATTTAGTTACCATTGATAATGAATTAAAACTACATATATTTTTAAAACAACATAAGATACGAGAATTTAAAAAATGATCAAATCCTATTTGTTAGTACTTTAAAATTATCCTTTGTTAAATTATTATACGGAAATATAAAAAACTACTCTAAACTGTAACATGGTGCTGAAATTATGTGAATTTTAATTTATTATTCAAGACTATTTTTCAATCTTATAAAACATAACTTAATAAAAAAAATTGTTTTATTTATTTGAACACTCGAGTCTCGATAGGAATATCATTCGTATTTATTAGTTTTAATATTTTTTAATAGTTATTATTATTATTTTTTATATGATTTGAGTAATTGCTTGTTATAAAAGAAATATCATTTGATCATACAATAATAATTTTAAACTTATAACTCGAGAATTTTTTAATCTTTAAATCGACACATTACACATAAAAGTATTTCTTTATTTATTATACATAAAAAAAGGTAAAGTAGCAATACCTTTAATCGTTGAAATTAATTTTTTTTTAAAATATATTTATTCATTCCTTCCTTAAATAATTTAAAAGAAATTGATTAAAAAATAAAAGGAATTTATAAATTAAAAAAAGGTGTAGCGGGTACCAAATACAGATAGGATTTTTTAGAGAAGTGTGAAGTACACGCACAGATAGTTTATGTATCATTAAAAACGTGTTCTACCGCAGACATTTAGACGCCATTATTTAACCAGTAACCTCGTAGGGTGTTGCAAGTATATGTGAATACTGAAAGAATGCAGTAAATTATCACGCTATTAAAAAATTCGTTATTAAAAAAAATGAACCTACTTAACTGCCTTATGGTTAATAAGTTTTAAGGGCGTGTTTTGTTTATATACCTTACTACTTAATTTAAAAATAACGTTGCAGTTATGAATCATATCAGTCAATAACTAAACACCCGCCATATATACATCAGTAGCTCCCTTGTTGATAAACGATGAGTATTGAACATTAATTATTTGTTATCTTGTATAATAAATAATTGGCATTTTGAGAGATTTTATAAACAAATATGTCGTTGTAAAACTTTTCAAAGAGAAATACTCAATTTAATTATTTCTCGAAAATATTTCAGAAAAAAACTCGAAAAGAATATTTATTTTCATATTTTCCAAGTCATTAAAAAGTTTTGAAAGTTTTAATACGATATTAAAGAGACGTGGATGTACCGAAAAAAAAAAAATCTCGAGATCAACATCCTACCGAGGTCATCGTTACGACATACTTATTTTAGAACAACATTGTTATCTTACTTACCCCTTTCGGAAAACTCGTACGACGTTCCAGAAAAACGGAGATCACAAACGGTCGGGCGACGGTAATTGTTTTATTCTTTTTACCGACACGCAAATAAAAAACGCGACCACTCAATTTCGAGGCAAGTAAAAATAATGTGTCGGCAAACTATTGACGTCCGACTAGTTCGGTGTGCATACAGTGTACGGTGACGACACGACGGTGGCGGCACAATTATTGCGATACAACACATCGCTGGCTACCGCAGTAGCGGTTGCGCGACGCTTTGGGCGGAGTGCTTGGGGCCAAAGGGACGGGCCATCTCCGCCCCGCGGGTGAATTACCCCTAGGGGCGTGCATAGTGAGTGTGTCGCACGCGGGGAAACTGCGAACCGCAACCTCTTCCGCTCGCCAAGCACCGCCGAGCTAAGCAGTTTTAACGTTATTATTACTGTTATTATGGTCGTCATCGGCGATACTTTTCCCGTTTCCGCAAAACTACTTTTCCACGCGTTTCGCCCACGTGTCGCAACGACCGAGTGTCGTCAATATACCAACGAAGGGTTGCCACCTTGGGAAGTAAACGCAACAACCTTAAATTTAATCAAAATTACCAATAAAGCAGCTGACCGGTGCAGTTGAACAACTCAACTGTAGTTTTTCCAAAATAATATCAAGTTCAATTAAATCATCAGTAATGACGTGTAGAGAAATGTTCTGCCGCTGGCAGCCAATTTAATTACATTAAATACGATACATTCCGAATTTTACTGAAATAACAATACTGCGAAGTTATCACTAAAAACACATCGATTATTATTTAGTTTCATTGTCGAATCAAAACAGATATAGAGTTCATCTTTATGATCTTCTAGAAATATTATTTAAATATTAGTTTGACGCTTTAAAAATACATTCCTTTCAATTAGTTTATTCCGATTTGCTCATTATATGGTTGCAGCGAAATTTGTTTTGAAATAACATTAGCTCAAGCCTTCCCTCTAAACGTTACTTTCCCCAAGAACTTAACCCATTGACTAAATACACCACTATACATCAAACTGCGCGGCGGTTGACAATTTTCAAACCATTAGAACATAATTATGTTATAATTGATGTTTTCAAATTTTTTTATCGACTCAAATGATTTAATGGAATTAATTAGAACGGGTATTTAAATCCCAAATAAAAATATTTTTTTAATAACAATCCATGTAGTAGTGATTTCTTTTACTGATATTTACGGAACAAACTAGTTAATGTTTTGGAATTGAGTGTATACTTACGGTATTGAACACGTACGTCCTAACTACATTTTCATGACGACAAAAATCGATACAAGGACAATGAAAACGTAAACGTAATAGTTTGAAAGAGGAATATTGTTATGAAAATAAATATGCTTAAAAAATCCTTACGATCATTCCTTACTCGCGGAACAAACGTTTCTTCTCCCCTAACGTCTTGAAATGCAAACAAAATGTATGAAATTCGAGGGTGGCCTTTGATTCTGATAAATCTCGTTTGAGAAAAAAAATAGTTCTTGCAGTAAAAAACAAGAAAAAAGATTGTTTATTTCTATATCTATTAATTTCAAATACGGGTAAAAAAAAAAGGACAATAATGTCATAGATATGCTTTTAGAAAAAACATACAAATGTAATGACACACGATTTGTTGAGTAGCCTGGTGTGTGTATTGCAGTAATTTTGTCAATTTTGGTTTTATTTACATAAGTACTTAACTGTATTGTGATATCACAATGGGCTTCAAATACTCTGAAGATAATTCACCTGAACCAAATAATAAGTATGTAACGTACCTACGACAAACAAATCGTGTGGGTTCCACATGAATGTGTTACTGCACACAAGAAACACTCATCNAAATAATAAGTATGTAACGTACCTACGACAAACAAATCGTGTGGGTTCCACATGAATGTGTTACTGCACACAAGAAACACTCAATAGTAANTCCACATGAATGTGTTACTGCACACAAGAAACACTCATCACTTGAATTTTCATTTTCTTTATAAGAATGTAAATTTAGTAGAAAAAATTAATGTTAAGCAGTTGTATTCAAGTCAATATTCGCCAATTGAAACATAATAAAACTTCCAGCGCAGTAATTCTTATCGTTTTAACGGAAACATTAATGAAATCGAATTTTTTGAATATTATGAACAAGTAAAACAAATGTTCATGGTGTTTATTTTCTTCCAAAGGGAAAACTTTAAAGTAAAATTTAAACGTAAATGCGAAAGGGAGTCTTAGTCGTAATCAAAGCTAATTAAATCGTTTAAAAATGTACAAGTCCATCTTACAACGAATAAAAATGATATATACTATAAGGGATGGGAAAGTAAACAAAAATAAACACCCTTCTTAACAATTTTCCAGCTAAGCTAGTAAACATCATAGTAAAATAGTTACTAAAAAAGGATAAATGCAGTTAAATGATTGGATATTACCTTATACAACTTAAAAACAGAAAACATTAGCGACTCCTATTAATTCCTCTAACCATCTCGTCTCACTTAATTACTAGGTTATTTTTTTTTCCAGGTCATAAAAAAATACAATAATAGTATTTAACGTGTGCGAGTTATGTGTTATCATCTGTTTGTACATTTCTATTATATATTTGCTTCGTACAAAAAGATGCCTTGTTTACTGGTTAATCCTGTCTGTTCTGGAACAGGCATATTTAATATTATATTTTTTCTTCTCCCTGCGTTCCGCCATTTACGATGAAAAACAGAAACCATCCCTTTCCAGAATCTTCTACTCACAAATGTACACGCACGGCTCTACATATACATTAGTTATAACTTGAAAGCGAATGTACGCCGAGGGGTCGCCAGCGTTGCGTTTGGGATTTTGACTGGATGGACGGGACGAGCGGGTAATGTTTGGGTGGACGGGTGGGTAGCGGCCCCTCCATATACGGTGGCGTATGGAAATGGCGGACGGCGGCGAAGCCGTGGCCTGAGGCACCGAAACTTTTACGAACCCGACCAATGGGGAACCGCCGGCGTTCCCCGCCGGGACTACCCCCTCGGTACTCGCCGACGAAACCCCCGGGCGACCGTTTCACCCCTTCTAAATAAAACAAGGAAACTGCCACCGCCGTCTTCATTGTCGTTGTCGTCGTCGTCGTCCCAGCAGTGGCCGCCGAGTTAATGTCGTCCTTCGTCTCTCCTTAAGCTCGAGCTTTTGTTATAACGTCCCCCACCCGAGCTATATTATTTTGTCATAACCATCTCTCTGGCTGATACACTGTTCGTTCACTATTCTTTCCTTCCTAAATTCTCTACTGTTCTATCTACATCGTAAAGATTGTAATTTTTTCTTTTTTTTTGAGATCTCATTTATTTTTTACATCCCGTTTTCTTTCGTATTCGACACACAACACGTACGTTCATTTTGATTTTGCTTTTCACATTTCCAGTAATAAAACTTCCACATTTTCTATTGTCATTGTTTGCTACGATATTATAAACAATACTTAAGACGCGAAACATCAGAAATTATAAAAGTAGTTGTGCAAGTCTGCCTAACTTTTTTTTCTTCATTTGCAATATATTTCTTTAATATTTTCTGTGTCACTTTAATACGCAATAATTAATTTTCGAAAAAGTATAAAATTAATTTCAATCTTTGTTAAAAATAGTCGAAGGCAAACCAATGTGAAAACCATCACTTCATTATTCTATACATGAACAACACTGTAAGAAATGATAAAAAAATTCCAATACGTGTTATTTTAACATAATATCGAAGATCCGTACTATTTTTATAAAAATAAAGGAAAACATTGCCGAGTTCGATTTTTTATTAGGTTGTTTTTCCTACTTTATTGGAAAGTTACCTATGTTTAAAAAATATTAGTACACATTTTTAGAATAACTTAACTTTAAGTGTATAATATGTAAATATTTTTTTTCATGTTCTTACAATTATATAATTTCCTTTGATTTCGCTCACCAACTAAGACTTTCAAATTGTTACATTTGGTGGTAAACGAGTTTTGACGAAAAACTTACCAAACAATTATTTTAGTAAACGATTAAATCTAAATGCTTGCAAATGATTGTAACGCAAGAGTTCTTAACTTTCGCTAAAATAATTCATTCTTTAATGTAACAAAATATTATCAACTAAAACTAAAAATTTCAATTAGTAAATCTTCGACGCCTTCACAGACACCAGACTTTTAACTCAATTACACGTTTCTTCAGTGTGTAAAAACTTGAGTTTCGTTTAAATTAAGTATTACTCACTACTTTGTGATATAATTACTATAATTTTAAGTATTACCATATTATTACTATTTATGAGTTACCTTCGTTTTATTAAATGAAAACTATTAAAGTATTCCGAGCGCCATTTTGATTAAAGTTTTGTTTGATTTTCTTTGTGAACATGCACTTTGTCCATATCAATATAAAATATAATGTCCAGACAACCTAACAGATAATTACATCAATATTATATTTAAGC
Organism: Daktulosphaira vitifoliae; assembly: GCF_025091365.1. Lineage (NCBI taxonomy): Eukaryota > Metazoa > Arthropoda > Insecta > Hemiptera > Phylloxeridae > Daktulosphaira > Daktulosphaira vitifoliae. Next base: position 45,927,703 of record NW_026099572.1, on the reverse strand, counting down.
ATTGTTACAGTTGACGGATAATTAATAACATAGCATAATATTCTACGACTGCACTTAAAAATAATCGTCCAAATAATTCTGAGCTAATTCCTAGTAAAATATAACACACTCTTAATGTTTTCCACATTTGTTTACAGGTCCACTTACGTTGTTTATGGGCAAATTATTACCGTATTCTTTACTACCAGTTAACATTAAGTTGTATCGAAAAACAAATTGACAATATTCTTAAACATAAACCAGACTGAGCATATGAGATTAATTGTCTTTGAATAGCAAGCAAGAAACCATAGCAAACGTAATATTCTAATGACTGATACTTCAAACCTCACTCACTCAGCTTATTTCTATTTAAGCTCTAAGATGATCAATTAAGATCGTTATAAAACATTGACTATTATAATATGAAATTCTTTTCAAATATCTTGTTGAAAAATAATTGCTAAACTCCACCTGTACACAAATATACAGAAAGAATCGTGTCTAACTGACAACTCTCATTACTTTTGATACAATCAATATTTCGTAATTTTATTTTAATAATTTACACATTCTGAGAATACGTTAAAATCATATTTTTAATTATTTGATTTAATAAAAAAATGAACAAAAAAACAGTTTTTGTAGTTCTTATTTTTTTAAAAATTTAAAAGTAGCCAAATTTTAGCATTTTTCTCGCAAAAATTATCAATAGTTCGATAAAAATTTTAAAACGAGTAATAACTGAGTTATAAGCATTTCAATACCGCCTGAAGTTGGTATGTAACACAGTCGGAGAATGCATTATAAATATCATCAATAAAAGTTGGACCCAATAATTAAAAAAAATCCAAAACGCTGCACAAGTCATAGGTAAAAATCTACTTGCAATCGTGTATGACTACAACTGCTCTTGGGGTTAAAATAACTGTACATTTTTATATTTTGCGTGTAAACATAACTATAAGAAAAATATAAAAATAAATATTTATTATTAATAAAACGTTCGCCACATTACTATAAACTCATGTTTAATACATTTAAAAATTGTCTTTAGTAAGAACCTCGCGAGTATGAAAAATAACCGACGTAACGTTCCTTAGGCACTTTTCAAGCAAATGCGGTTGATAGAGTTAAGTTTTTTTTTAAGAAACCCGAATTTGTATAGCTTAAAAGTTTCTATATTTATATCATATTTCGATATTCAATATTTATCGACTAAAGAAAATAATAAAACATACTAAGACGTAGATTTAAATCTAAGCACAGTTTATATAGGTACGTTTTGCTTGTTTTTCAATTCGTTGTATATTGAATAGAGTGCTATAGAAAATAAAAAGAGTTTAAGTAATTGAATCGAAAGCCTCGTGTACCGAAGGATTATATCGTTGGCGGTACAATTTTGCGTTTGGGTAATGGAATAGTACGGTAATGTTAAGTCTTAAACAAAACACAAAATGTTGTATCCTGATGGTTCAAGAGTATAGACGAAGGGATACTTGACGTGGGTGCTTTCATGACACGGCCGAGGTCCCGGCAATGTAAATAAAAACTCTTTTGTTGTATATTGCACGTATTATACGTCGGAATATAACCTACACGGTGCATAATGTATATAACATTACATACATATGCAGCGAGAGAAAGAGAGAAAACGACCCTTGTTTCTGCCAGCCTCATGCCACCTATTACTGTGCTCTCATTCCCATCCAAATAATATCCTATGAAATTATTAGCCTCTGCGTTGCTACAATATATGTATATAAATACTGTACGCATTTTCTGTCTCTTTCCACTTTGTTGTTCATGTATCTATCCGTTCGTTGCATGCCCCGAGGAATCGAATCGGATTAGTCCGTCTACCGCCACCAATGTTATACCCCCCAAAAGTACTGCCAAAAAGAAAGGATATTATTATGTGTGTTTTTTGCTTCTATTGACAAATTGGCCGTGTGAGTACTCAAAGAAGGGGTCGCGTAAAGCATTATGTTTATAAACGACGTTCGTGGCTTGGTGTAGTAAATTAAAAACTTCATTATCGTCATCACCCCAAACAACATAAAATAATTAATACTAACATTTTATGTAAAATTCTACTAATATAATCAAATTCTTATATAGTTCAATAAATTGTCAAAATGTATAATCAATATTTTATGATAGGATCTTTTTATGACTTTGCAAAAGTTGATTGTAAGAAATTTGAAAGAGTAAAGTAAAAAAAAACCGAGAAAAACATATAAAAA
>NW_026099572.1:45894929-45925405 GCF_025091365.1 Daktulosphaira vitifoliae | reverse complement strand
AAAATAATATTGTTTGCAGGAAAATTCCTTAAAGTTAAATGAATTTTAACTTTTTGTTAATTATAATTTTTTTTACATTATTATAATAGAGAATTTTCCAGAGAACAAATGTGTTATTATCTTAATGTGTGTGACTTCAAAATAAAATTAATAAAGAACTTTAAAAGATGAAAAACTCTTAGCTGTTAGGGTGAAGTCACTCTGAGATATGTAAAGTTCTCAAAAACTTCTCCGAGACAACCCTGAAATGCTTAACGTGAAATTAGTATACAGAGTGTTCAGTAAGTCAGGAAACGGGTTTCTATTGTTCTCATTGTTACAAATGTGTCCTGACTTACTGAACACTCTGTATGCAAAACTATAAATATGCTTTCTCGAATACGTCACTTGTTTTCATTATATGATTTATAGTGTACAGTAAGTAAGAAATCGGGTTTCTATTGTTCTCATTGTTTGTAACTGACCTGTTTCCTTATTTACTGAACATTCTGTATATTGAAAACCTAAAATATATATTTATTTTGTAATAATATTAACTTTTTATAATGTCAATCACGTACACTTCTACTAAGTTGCATAGATAAACAAAATTATATGAAAAAAATTGTTTGGTTCGTAAGTACAATATTTTGTATTCAAACAATTGTTTATTCATTCAGAGATATAAACCCTTAACTTTAATATTCTTAAATAGGAATACCTATTTTTAATTTGATAGATTAAAAAACTACAAACGATTTAATTCTTATAATTTTTTTTTATCTATGCGACTTTTCACCTTATTACCTTATGTGAATAACAATATAAAAAGTTACAAAGAAATTAATGCGACCAAAAGATAAACATACATTTTAAGTAACTTCGCATGGAAGTTACTTAATTCATACTACTGTATCAAAAACTCTATGTTAATCGGTTACCCAGGTTATGGATAATTAAGTTATTTTACTTAGTTATTAGGGTGATCTTACACTCTTGAATTTTATCATAATTAATCAAATTATTTTATTTTAAATACACAAAACAAAACCATGTTTTTTACAATCTTTTAACTCCATTAGTAATACAATTCGTTTAACATTTTTATTATTTTGAAAACGTTTACAAAAAAAAAACACGTAATTTTATTTATTGTAGGATTTTCCAGCAATTTAAAAAAAACTTTGCTGAATGACTTTTTATTTTTAATTTTTTACTCTCCTGTGTGTAATTTATATTTTTGTCAGAAATAAAGACTACCGCCAGTACTATAACAGTTGTTTATTTGTGTTTTTAAAGCCTTGGGTAACACTTAGATTATTTTTACTAATACAGAGCTATATCTAAGAGGGGTACTTTAAAAATTCAAATTTTATTCACCCTCTGAACAAAACATATAGAAGTAGAAATAAAATCTTGCCGGAGGTTGATAAGTCAAAATGAATCGCCAAGTTTATTCCTACAGATTTGTATTTTAAAAAAAGTTTTTTTTTTTACTGAACATAATTTTCTTAAATGGGTTTTAATTTAAAAAAATATTTATTTCATAAGCTTAAAATACAAACAAACATTAACTAAAGATTTTAAAAACACACCCAAATAAAACTAAAAAACGAGCACTTTGGTTGAATTAAACAATTGGCAACCAATCCTCTTTTTGATATAATTTAAGGTAAATTTTAAATTCAATATAACTTTAAACAATTTTTTTCTAAATATTTAATTTAATAGTTCTTTAATAACTAAGTTCACTATAAATAATAGATAAATTATTTATAGTTTCTTTTTATCATTGATGAGAAATTATGTTTTCTCTTTTTTAAGACATTAACTTAATACAATCTAAGGTTTTTTTAAATATTACGTAAGCTATTAAGTTTGGACAAAGAAAACAAATAAAGTAAATATTGTTTTTAGATAAAATACGTTTAATAACGCATATTATTTATATAAATACATAAAGGAAAATATTTTTTTTTATGCCAGGAAAATCGTTAAAAAGTTACAATTTATTGAAACATTTATTTTAAGATTTTTATGAGCTATAAATTTATATTTTAAAATTAATTAAACACATAAAAAATCGTTATTTTTTAATCTAGGTGGATAATAAAATTGATTATTTTGTTATATATCCTTAAAGACATTTTATTAATAATAATATGTATTAATTATACAAGATAACAAATGAAAGTTAGTAGGAATATTGTACTATATAGCAATTTTTTAAATCGAATAGTATTCGATTAGTTCTACCTAAAATTTTTATTATGTACACCTAATTATAATAAGAAGATAATTAATGAATACTTAAAATAAATTATTGTACAATTAATAATAGTAAAAATTAATGATAGGCATTTTCAAATATTTTAAAGTATCGAATAGTTTTTAAATCTATTCGAATATATTGTGTAATTATCGAATATTTTTTGAATGACTATCGAATAGTGGACAACTATCAAATATTTAAATAGTTACTAGTCGATATTTCCACTCACTACTAATTATACTAATTATATACTACTGAAAAAGTATATAAAAACCCTACTTATAATGTATTTATAAGATTTTACTGTATTTGTATTAACAAAAATTTTAATGTTTTATACTTAATCAAAATTTACGAATTTGATATTTTATAATCGTTATAAAATTATCTATTTGATGGTTCATGTTTTATGATAGTAAGTTAAACCAAAAAAGTTAAAAAGTTCAGCTTTTTTTAAGACACTTAACTTCAACTTTAAAAAATAAGTTAAACTTCATAGAATAGTCCCACGTTTTGTCCAACTTATTAAACATCGTGAGATTATTTTAAGATAGTTAAAAAAAGCAATTTTTTAAACTAATTTTTAACTATTAGTAAAATATTTTTTTGTGACGATTTTACTGCGTAATTAGTAATTATCTCAAAAACTAGATGTGATAGAAAAGATCTGAAGAAAGATCGGAATAGGCGATAAAATTCCATGTAAATTTCATATAATAATTATAAAAACACGAAAATAGTTGTTGTCCTATGTTATTTATTGTTTTCACCATTAAATAACAGCGACATAGTAACAATCGTAAACACAATTGCTGTAATGTACAAAAAAATTTATTTTTAATATATTAATTTTTTTTTTACGTCACTGTCAAAATTAAAATGATTAGTCATAATATACAACCAAATAGTTTAAATGGTGTTGATAAATGGGATATCAAAGATGTTGAAATGTTAGATAACACAATTGAGGATAAAAGAGTCGCATTTGCTAAAATTTCTGAGAACAAAAAAATTCGCTTAGCTCAATTTTTGGAAAGAAAAAATAAACGTGCAATCGATTTTGCTAATCGTCGAACCGAGGAGAACAAATCTAAGATCGAGAAGAACCGAATGCGTCAAGAAAAAGTAGATATCAGGATAGAAAAATCAAAGCTTATAGAATATTACAGACGGTTGAATCTTATAAAAAAACTTAAAAATAGGAATAAAAAATTGAAATTACATGAATTGAACAAAAAAACGATTGAAAAAAATTATAAAAGAGAAAAAAATCTGAATCGATATACTTATTTGACAAATGAACAAAAAAAAATAATCACATTCAATAAAAAGCTCATAAATGATTGTATAAATTTAAAAGTAGAAGAACACCAAAAAGGAAACGAAATCAAAGAATTTGAAGANATCACATTCAATAAAAAGCTCATAAATGATTGTATAAATTTAAAAGTAGAAGAACACCAAAAAGGAAACGAAATCAAAGAATTCGAAGAAGAAACNTTGTATAAATTTAAAAGTAGAAGAACACCAAAAAGGAAACGAAATCAAAGAATTTGAAGAAGAAACAGAACACCAAAAATCTTATGAAGAATCTATACTAAAAAATACCAAAGAAAATGAATGCTCTTACATTATGGTACTTTGAACAAATTGATTTTTTTAGATTATCAATCAGCCAAATGAACAAAACTTTAAAAAAATTTTACTGTAAATATTACAATGAAAATACATTTTCCAAAAACTTACTATAATTTAAAAAAAAATCATACATTTCTATAAAATACAACTAAGATATAAAAATAATTGTAGACATTTATAAACGATATACTTTCTGTTTCCCTGGAAAATAAAATCATATGAGTTTTTTTTGTTTTTCCTGGCCCATAAGGTCCATAGCGATCTTCCCGAAGTGGAGGTTTCCTTAATTAATGATACTTCGGGACAGGTTAGTTACTATGTAAGTTATACAGAGTGATGGGTTTATCATAAACCACTAGATTATTTTCAAAATAAATATTACATAAGAAAAAAAAATTTACCTTTTTTTAGTTACATTTATTTCTTGATTGATCATCTAATAATTAATTTTTAGAATCATCCCTTATAACTTAAAGAGGTGTCAACTTAATTTTTTTAAATGGCAACACACATATTCAACTTGCTTTTAAAATAGAAAAGAAAATAAGAAAATGACTGGTCGCCAACAACTTTTGGACTAGTACTTTGGAAGTTATTCTTTTCCATGTGGATAAGGGTTAAGAATACTTCCATGGCCCTTCTGCCAATCGTAAGAGGCGACTAATGAGGTTGCATAAGTTTAACGGCCGGTGTAAAATTTTATGTCAAATAGTACAAGGTGAACAAAACTTAGGCGAATTGTCTCATCTCGGATGAATGCGGGAACAATAGGTGAGAGGAAATAAAGTAGTTAAAAACGGAGAAGGCCTAAGGAATAAAGTGCTTGATACAACTTGTGCGGTAGCTGTTTCACCAGTCATGTGTACAGGTCTACCCAACGATTGTAGTGTCAACGGTGTATGGACATCACCACTTAACTCTATGCTGGACTAGTATATAAGATCAATGAAAGTTTAATATAAGGGTGGCCGACCTCAAGTAGTTGGGATTAAGGCGAGGAGGAAGAAGAAGAAGAAAAAGAAGACTTTGGAAGTTATTCTCATTTTTATGCCTATACGAAACGAAGAGTAGTCGGGAAATGGCTAATGATAAAAATAGTAGCTCTTACTCCTCACCTACAGTTAGTACTTTAAATTGTTAATATCTTTTGAAATACTGACTTAAAATTTTTTACTGATCAGTCATTTTCTTAAATAGATTATTTCCCATTTTATAAGCAACTTAAATATACATGTTGCCATTTAAAAAAATAATGTTGTAAGAGATAGACCTAAAAAATATTTACTATCAACTACTTATAAATCAAGAAATAAATACTACTCAACAAAACCATGAAAAAGATCTCGAAATTATTATTATTTAAGGAGAAATTAAGTGATTAACGATAAATCAATCGCCCCGTATAAATAAACGGTTTAGTTGTGAGTGATTTTGTTAAGAGAAATTTTCAAACTTAGTATTTAGTTATCAGAAATATTTTTTAAGGAATGGCTTAAGAATTTTGATCCAAAAACCAAACATTATTTAAGTACGTCTCTTTAAACTTTCTCAGAAATATAATTAAAAATTTGCTCCGTTCAAGACCTCTACTATAAATTATATACATAATAATGATTTTAAAAGTAAAATAGTTGGTAATAATATTTTATAGAGATATCCCTTGCCTACTGTTGAATCGCCTAATGAACTGCTCACTGCAGATGTATTTATGAAAAGAATTCAAGCAATAAAAGCTAACTTTAACAGTTGTAAGGAAGGAGAGGCTTTTATGACAAAGATGGAACCTATATGGGATAGAATGACTCAATGTTTGAAGCTAGATTCAGAAAAAACTGAAATACCTGATTCAACAACAGAAGCTTACGAAAAAGTTAAGAACATGTATAACATAGAAGAAACAGCAAGTAACAATACAAACAAAAATCCAATTAAAAATTCATTAATTCAACAAATTATGCTTAATGGTGGTGATGCGATATATTAATATGTAATTATAATAATCTCTAATAATTATTGTACATTCATTACTTTCAGATTTAGAGTACCAGTTAGACGATGAAACAATTATATTATTGTTGAATAGAGCTAAAAATATTACAGGACCAAATTCAAGTGCTGGTGATGTTATTCAAATGACAAAACTTATTATAGAGCAAGAAGCGGACACAAAAAATGTGGTTATTTACATTACAAGCAGTTTAATTGAAAGAAGTATATTTGAATTTTCAAAAAGAAAAATAGCAAGCAAGTATTCTCGTTTATTTTAGCAAAACTAAACAATTTATTTAATAAATTGTTTAGTTATAGCTTTTAATTAAAAATCAGGTTATTAAAAATTAATATATATTTTCGTCAAAGATATCATAAGAGATGGGGCTCAAAAAATAGTTGACCGGTTACAACACCTCAATCACATCAATTTAATTCCACCAGAGTTACTAGCTTCGAAAAAAAAAGAAGAAGTATCATTAATTGTTCTGAATTTACTTCAAGATGACGAAAAATATGGTTATTTAAATGATGAAAAATCAACCGAGAGTGACAACATTGATGAAATTTCGGTAAAACCAATAAATAAAATGCAAGCATTTACTGAAAAACAAAAACAGTTTAAAACCTTGCCAACTTGCTCAAAGAAAATGTTCTCTATTGGATCAGCACCAGAATTATTCATGTCGGAGAGAAATAATCTTATAAAAGTAAAATTACAAGACAATGTTCACCAACTACTCTATTAAAAATATAATTAGTAAAATTGTCTTTAATAAATCTATTTTAATTCATAGGAAATCGCTAAACTGACAGAAGCATTTATGGAATGCGCATTGAAAATGGTATCAATATCAGTGTCAGAAACCACCAAGTCATCACCATATGTAGAAATAAACAAAAAATTAAAGCCTTTTAAATTTTATCGGATTTCTCGTAAACTGACAAAGTTTATATTCTGTATGATCAAAACACAGGACGAAAAGATGTATACAGCTGATGTAGTTATCGACAAATTTGTCGCAGAGATCAATAAGTTATGTCCAAAAGTACTGTATGAAAACAAAAGGCATAAATCTGTAAATATTGTGAACAACACATTAAACTTGACATACTTTCCGAAAATGGTCAATTATCTAATGCCACACAAATAAATTCAATGTAGTCTAAAAGACTTTCAGTAAATTGTATAATTATCAATGACACAAATTAAAATTCAATTAGCTTTCAATAAAACATTTTTATAATAAATGAAAGAGTAATTCGTGTATATTGAAACAATTGATATGTGACTGAAATTAAAAATGCAGTTGACGAAAACTTATAGTATTGTAATCATGACTTTTTTCGTTTAAAATGTTCACTATCTTCATGTGCACATTTAAACAAAAGCTGATCTGTCTATTCATTGTTTGTGAAGTGTGACAAGAACACAAAAGAATTGGCATAAAAAGTTAAAAAAAAAGTATGGTAAAAACCTCCCACAACGTTCGTTTTTCGTGTCAGCAAACGGTGACTCACTAGTTAACGAGGTGGACCTCATATTTGTAAGACCCCGTGCCGTGGCAGAGGGTTCATCGTGCAGATCACAATCGCACAATAATATAATACGTTCAGAGTCGTTTTAAAATTGATAATTTGTCCCTTTAAAGAACTAGAGATGACGTGGGGAGAAAAAACAACATATTAATAAAATCGACCAGTTCTTTTGTTAAAGTCATGTACGCCTCCGCCAACCCCATCACGGAACCCGCTGTTGTTTTTCTTTTTTGGCCTCGTTATAACCGCAACAAATTGGGCCCCCGAGCGTTGCTCATTCGTACTTCTCGAACCATTCACTCGAATATATCGTTCGATTAACGTAGAAATTGAGAGATAAAAGAAAAAATAATAGTAAAAAAAAACAATACTATTCTGGTTGGAAGGAAAAATCCTTTCGGCTACTTAACATCACACTTAGGGATATCTTTATTCGACCACAAGATACGTTATTCCCAAAACATTTAATAAGAATTGTAAAAAAGCTAATATTTTTAAAGATATATTTAATTTTTAACTTTCATAATACTATGTACATAAAGTTATTGATTTATTTCAACGTTGAAATAAATCTTAATATCATTTTGGATATCGCGCGTTTATGTATCAAAGACAACTATCACATCTATTTACGTTTTTGATCACTCTTCGTTCTTATTTCAGAACAATACCTTCATCTGTACAATTTTGATCACCCCTTTCGTATGAAAAATTAACCGGTAGACCAGTGGTGACAAGTGACAAACCACCCGGTTGTCAACGTCCATTTAATGTGCAATCAAGCAAATACACAACAATCCACCCTTAATGTTTGACCACAAAAACACACAATTTCGATTGTTTCTATATTACAACGGGACACTCTGTAATCTCAACGAAATCTTCACCCCAACTTAACCTAACACATGTACGTAATTAATTTTACAGTTCAAAATATCAATAATATTTTTAAAGAAATAATGCCTCAAATACAAATATCAATTCTTGAAATAAAAAAATATTCACACTCTATGGTAATTTTTAAAACAATACACCATCGAATTGTCCATGAAATGCTATAGTTTATTAATTAGTGGACCAAATAAAACCAGCACAGTAGCATAGATGGAACAAGTATAGAATCAACAGTGATTAATATCATTATCACTATAAAAAACGCTTCGATGCTAATCTATAGATAGTGTCTAATTTTTTTGAATGAATTATTCAATTACTCTAAAAGTAACATCAGCTCCTATATACCTATTAAAAGTTTTATGATTTATAAGTATAATACATTAGCAAATACTTATTACATTAATTAAATTTAGCATTATATTGATATTTAATATATATTTAAAATATTGTTGTTAGCAGGGAGGTTCTTTTAATATTACCCACTCGACTATTCTTAAAATAATAAATATATTAAGAAATTTTTATTATTTACATTTAATTTTATATAATTCTTGAACCATTAATTATTAAGGTTTTTTTTAATTCATTCCTTATACCTTATAGGGGTGTCAACTTTATTTTTTTCAATAACAATATACATATATAACTAGCTCATAAAGTAAAAAACGATCTAATTAACAAAATGGTAGATAAAAACTTTAGAAATAAAATAATTCGAAATATATTAACATGTTTAAGTGAAAAGTGGAGGAAGAGCGCAGCAAAGTAGTGATAAATATAACATAAACTACATTCACCTCTACTCTAACAATTATAACTTCCAAAATATTGGGTTTATAGTTCATTACTAATATTTAACGTATTTCCTTAAATTCTAACGGTATTGAAATAGTAAACATTCGATAATACTCGATTCGAAATAAATACAGGCCAATTATTTCAAGGCTTAATTTAAAACGTTTAAAAATTAGTTTAATTTGTTCAAAAAACGTACTCTGTAATGATGTGTCGGTACCTTTGGATTAATGTCTTCAAAATTATATTAAACTTTCGTTTCTGAACTTTGCACTACGTGTAATTTTTATTAATTGAACGACTGCTTAGGCGTCAGAGACTATCAGAATGATTTTCTGTAGTTCATTGTAAAGAAATTAAGATTAGGTTTAATCAATATCGTTGAAACGTTTCGATTAAAAGAAGACAGAATAACGTAATTGCAGTAATTGTATTTATAAGATACGATGCATCTTTTACATATATAATGACACGATATTCAATACCCGATGATTACACCATATGTGTAAACGTGCGGTGAATACGTGATGCTATATATTTGACACCCAAATCAATGATAATAATGAATGTCTATACTTTACAGTCATAATAATAAAAAGAATGCAACGGAGCTACTAATTTCGGGATGTTTTCTATAAAACATCGTATTGGTAGCGTAAAAGTCCTCCGGCTTTGTTATCGTTTAAATACTGTCTTCGTATACGGAAGGTATAATCAAATTTGTATACGAATAATATCACTCAGAAATATTATACATTCGAATATAGAATGATATTTTCAATTTGAAATAAAATATGTTAACAAGTTTTATCCAAACGTTTAATGACATAAAGTAGAAAAAAAAAATGTATGTAGATTTAAAATCATTTACATCTTTTTAAATATATACTTTTTTCGATTGAATGGTCCTAAAAATTTTAAAGTTTTAATGATTTAACCCACTAATCAACCAATGATATGATGTAAAATATTAAGAATAAATGTTAAATGGTCGAAAATTTACGTCATCTATGGTATAATAAAATTAAACTTATTAGTTTCAATTTCATATCATCCGAATTTTCTAAAATTAAACGTGTTTACAGAACAAAACTTTATTTCAGTATATTTAATCATTGCTCATGACATTTGAACAGAAACAAACCTAATGATAATAAATACAACAACACAGGTAAATAGGCAGTTGGTAAGTAGAAAGGGGGCATAAATCCCATCAAAGACCCGTCATGAACAGGGAAAAATCTAGCAGCTTTTAAATGTGAATCTTATGCAGGTTTCACAATTAAGTCCTTTGATTGTTTAATATCAGCTAAACATATAGAAAGCTAAATATGTCTGATACTACACCCTAAAATTTTTAGCGACTTAATGAAAAATACAGCTCAGTCATCAGACAAATCTTTTTACAATGGTCGAAAAAACTTATTACAATAATTAAAACTTGTTATTAAATTAGTATTTTTATCGTCATGAAAAGTCAAAATAAAAGGAACAACAGTAAAATGTTCAAACATAATTTATCTTGCCATAAAAAAAATTATTTTCAATGACTAACATGAAAATAATTTATTTAATCAACCAATTTAACTGGATCATTTAACTTTTTAAAAATTAAATCATAACTTCATATTAACCAGACCTGTTTAGTACTCGAGTATTCAAATGCTGTTTTAAAATTTCGTTTTCTTAAGTATTTAAAAATACTTTTACAAAGAATTTATATTCAAAAACAAACATTTTTTAAATTACTATTAAAATTATAAGCCCTTTTTCCTTCGTTATCATTCAATAATACGACATTTGTAAACTTCATAATTTACATTCATAAATTCGATAGTAAAATTGTATGGCCAATATTTTCATTGTTTTACTTTCAGATTGGGAGAATGTAATGAGTAGAGGCGTATTGGGAGTTGATGGCAAATGCTCTTCATTGACCGTGAAATGTTGACATAAAAATGTTTGTTAACCTTTATTTTTTTACACCAAATCAGCTCAACATGAGAAAACAAATTTCGTGGTAACTTGTCAATTTAAAAACTTTATTTGTGCCCCCTTATAAATATAAGACAATTTGACACTTTGTACTATATAGTACTCCACATGCGTCATACTTGATTTCTAGGAAAGTATATGTGGCCGAGCTGCATTCAGATTACTATTTTAAGACTAGGTATAGCTTATGGTCATTGTGTAACTTTGTCCCTTTAGAATTTACTAGCATTCACAATAATTAATAATAATTCTTGGTCATATACTAATGACGATAAAGTAAGATATATCACAATGGGTTTTCCTATTGGAATGGGTTTTTGAATTTTTTTATAATTTATATAAGTTTTCCTTTCGTATGTCAAAAAAAAAATTTCCATATGGCCATGATATATTTTTATTGATTATCTACTTTTAGAAAGAATTATTTTGTAAGGATCTAAATTTTAACAATTTTTATCTCTTTCTCGGTCTAACTTTGACAAGTAATATAGAAAACAACGCTACGCATATTTAATCAACTGCTAAGAAAACACAAATAATAAATTTAAGGTTAAATAACAAAAAACTCTGAGGTTTTCTTTTTCCAGTTTCATTAGTTACAATATTTATTATAGGTTGTTATGATGATAGTAGAAAGTGAAATTAAAAAATAATGTCCTTGAAAGTTTGCTAACAAATAAAAACAAAACTCAAGTTTGATATTTTGTATACTATAGAAATAGAAATAATATGAAATAAATTATTAAAAAAATTATCAACAAGTATTAAAGATAATGATAACTCAACAATATTTATAATGACTTCATTATTTTTTTTTGTTAATGGAATGCACAGCAAACATTAATTTTGACAAAAACCTATTAAAATTATTAATATCTTACACTTTTCAATTGCATTTTCGAAGAAATGTAGCTCTTTTAAGAATTAACATTAAAAAATCTTAGTCAGTTACTATATTTAATTTAATAAATATAAACAAATTTCTCTAACGGAAAAATTTATGGCCAAATATTCTAATATTTAATAGCCATATGTTAATATTAACTCAATTTTGAAATAAATATTAATCAAACAATAACAAAATCTATACCAAATATTACATTATTATATATAATACTAAATTAATTTTTACAATTATTGTAAGTAATGTAGAATAATATTACCTTCATCGGTTATCGACAGAAGAGGTTTCTGAAACTAAAATAGTTGCAATTCAATTTAATAACACTGTCGTAATAATTATTGAGATATTAGAGTATTACATCTAAATAATTATGTGTTATAAATACAAAACATTCAGCTACAATACTACACAGATATAAAGTATCAAATTGACAAAGAGAGAAAAATGAACTAATTATAACGTATATCATAATGGTCTACGCCATAGATATTTATGGTCATCACTAAAACTGTAAATTTAAAGGGAAATTACTTACTAACTGAAACAAGGTACTAAACTGTTTGAAAAATTGATTACACATTTAGTGATAACAAAACTTCGTTTCAAAATTAATGTTAGTTTTACGGTATTTTATTAATTGTGGATTATAAATTTAAAAGAGACAATTGTTTGTATATAAAAATAATTTATTAAAACAGTTTCATTTTTACGATTTAACAACTTAAGCATCGAGGGAAATTTTTTTTTAATCAATAATTAAATGAGACGGAATTTTCCACTCATTTTTATTATTTATTCATGATCAGGATCAGTCTATTGTTCTTCATATGATTACTAAGTAATTACTAGTTATCTGTTGTGTCGTAAACTGCGATTATACACTCAGGGGGATAATCATCATTAACCGCCAATCTGTGAGTCTTTTCATGGGTCGCGACGCATCATTGACAACCATATTATGATAACAGCATATACTAAATAGGAATAAGTAACTTGAAAGTGTATTGCATACAATATACTTGTTCATTGTCGTCAGAATTTTTTGTAAAGGCCAGATGGCATTTCCCTGTCGCTGTGTATTAACATCTCTATGAAACCATAAATTAGTTATGCAATCTCTCGTTTTTTCTGTTAGGGCGTGTCTTGTGTGTTTTTTAAAAAGTACTTAAACGCGCTATCTACCCTCTGATATCCTTGTTACTGTGTCCATGATCCCCTCATTTTTTCGGTATTAGTGCACATGTGACTGTACAGTAAGTGTGCGTGCAAAAAACATTACAGATAACATCTAATTGTAATGACTTTTTTTTTATGTTATATCTTTATATGGGCTGTGTGTGGGTGCACAAATCATAGAACCATTAGACATTTTAACTTTTTGCCATGGTAAATAATCGTATGCGATTGCCCTTGACAAATTGGTTTCTACCCCATTACAATAATAAATAAACTAAAAGGCAAAGTATGCAATATTAGGCATTTCTAGCAATTAAACTTAATTTTAGTTTTTAATATTTATTCGATGACTTTTAAGTTATATTATTGTTTTTTCTTTTTTTATATAATACAAATAAAATTACAACAATAGTATTCAAATTTTACCCCTATGAATAGCTAAAAAATAAAAATAACTATTACATATAAAACATTACTAACGTTAAACATGTTATTATATCGTAATCAATGATTTTAAAAGATTGTTGTATAAATAGATAATATTTTTTTCGATGTAATTTCTTAAAAAAAAAAAAATAATAATAATACTATTCTTGATATATTTTATGAATATTAAACATTATCACTGTTAACAATTTTGATAAAAGTTTGTAATTTTATAACAGGAATGCTACTTAAATGATAACATACGAATTGGTAATTCAATCAAAACGATTACCTTGACCATATGGTAAATTTATAAAACACATAAATTGTTTTTTAGCCATGATGCGTAACTCTTTGTACAAAGAATACGATATTGCTCAACAATACTTTAAAAGATCATAAATCGTATTTAGTTAAAACTTTAGGTATCATAGTATTAAAAAATTCCTTTCAATAAATTAAAAACAAAATTACATTTATTATAAAACAATCGGTACTAATATTTTTAGTTTTCACATAATAAAACTTTAAAAACTGAACGGATGATTACGAAATTTCTATTTTAAATATTTTAAACTTTAAATTTGCCATTAAAATGATATACTTTTTTTAAAATTTAACCAAGGTTCCAACTTAGTTCCCATTTGGATCCGAATAGCCTCTCTTGACAAATTACAAAAGAGAACTTAAAGATTTGAATCCACGGGATTTCGAAATCCAGTATTTTTGAAAATTTTAGTATACGCTCAAGAGATCATAGCCCTTCTTAGGACTTATAATATAACATATCTTAGACATTTTTTACTAATTTTTTTTTAGCTTACATCCTTTTGAAAGAAAAATGGGCCCCTTCAGACAAAAAATCACACTCATTACAATATTACAATAATTGCACTATGTGTATACAAAATTTCGTGTAAGTAATTTTGAATTAAGTTTAATCCAACAAGTTCAATGTTGAAATAAATTTTATGAGAATGTGGACACAAAACTTTCCCAAAAAATATATATATTCATATTCTACCAACGTTGATCGTTGACGTTTTCGTGTACATGGCAATAAACTATAACAACTATAGAAAATCCTTTTGTCAAATAATAGATATGCTAGTTACGTAATGTTCTTTTAGTGGACAGCAGGCGAAAATTTGTATAAATAAAACTACAGGAATAGACTTCGTATCCCTTTTGCAAATCCAATAATAATAGGAGGTTATTATTTACATTGGTCGTGACGCGCGGCTGATAATAGCGTTACGATATTATTGGCGTTTAGCGACACTATGCGGGGGAAACTGGAGAGGTGTGTTGATAAAAGATATTATCATAATCAGGGGCCACGATATCATTGTACAAAATAAGTTGGGCCACACACACACGTTGAACTTATTATTAACGTCATCGCACACCGCAGATGACTGAATAGGAATAATACCACATTATGATTAACGCTTGTGGTTTACCGTCGCCATGCGTGCACGCTAGTCCCTTGGGAATGTTCGCCTTCTCCCTATTCCGGCTCTTTAAACGACACCCACAACCAGAATCCGATAAAAATTCATGAGACGTGCCACGAATCCCTCTATAGACTATGACGTGCTTAATTCCATTCAGCGTTTTAGTTAAAAAGCTACAGTTTATAACAACTTCATTGCTGCACAGTAACATTTTGGAAACATTCGTGTATTAAAATAGTCAGTTCAATTTTTAAAAAATTAAGATAACGTTATATCTAGTTAAATTTTGCTATTTAATCATAGGACTACATCAATAAATTTTAATAGCAAAATTCATTGATATAAAATTTAAGGAAAAACTATTAGTGAGAAACGTGTGTTTTCTCGTTAATTAAATAAATGAAGTCTACCACAATTGTGTTCAACTATCACAAATAAATGCACACGAGTTAATTTTCTTAATAGACCAATCTTGACGCAATATTCAAAGAAATATTTATAAATTATAATTATTAAATCCTTTTCGATACACCATCAGTGGTGTATCACTGATAAATGGTGTACAAAGTACACCATTTATCTTGGCAAAAAATTAAGCGTCAAATAACAAGGATTGTGCTATATAGAAAAAGTGTGCGCAGTAAAAATGGGTGAAATATGGTTTACTAAACGGACAGGTAATGTATGTATTTTTATTTAGTTTTATGATATTTTTTTTGTCCGACTCTGTAATTAGAAGCATTAAAATGATTTAGAACGCCCATATCGCCCGCAGGATCACCACCTCTACAATAGTATTAGATGTATTTTGATGCAACCGCAGACAGTTAAATGATAGCGCTTTAAAACATAAAAAAGTTCTACCTAAAACAGCGTTGTTATTATTATTGTAGGCATGTAAAAATATCGTGGAATTTGTTTTAAAATGCCGATTGGACCGATTGTCCTTTCATCATAAAAAAAAACGATTTAACTAAACGACTTAAGAGTCAGTAACTCATTAACACACGCATCATAAATCCTCGTGACGAAAATAATTAAAAGATGAAGATATATATTTATTTTTTGGTAAGGTGTTTTGTATAATTCATGATCGTACTGTGACATTTGAGATTTTGAAAACCAAATACTTTGTAACACTTGTACATAACTTTTATTCTTAAACGCTTCGATATAAATGTGTGTGATTTTATTTTAATATATCAATGTACATTACAGACGATAGTAAAAAAAAATACCTTAAAGAAAAAATCCTTAATACACTTCAGTGTTGTGTTGATTAATTTCATATTTGCACAACAGGTTTTTTTGTTAAAAATAATGAAATAATATGTTAGGTTTGTCATTGATAACATTAACTTAAAAATGTAAACACTTAAAAATATATCACTTTAACTTTAAAAATTGTAGTGTAGAATATAATCAATATCATAGAATATTTTATAGTAACGACGGCACAAAGGTTCGTTGACATAATCCTCAGTTATAATAAAATTAAGTTTCTTATATATAATAATACTCATATGAACATACTAATTTATTTATTTTAAACATTTAATGTCTGTCAAACACTTTTTAATAATAAAAAATTATGCTACCAAAGGTAATAAATACACTGCCAGACTTTGCTAATTCAGTTAAATAAATGTTCACAGAGCAGATAAACAAGGACTGTATTACAGTTATTAACGGACAAATGGGTGTTACGTTTCCCTATGAAAATTGACATTGGTTAGCCAAGATTCAATTTTTTTATTCCATATAAAGAGAATAATGGAAATTTTTTTGTGTATACCGCATGTCATAATCTATATTTAGCAACTGGAATGTAGTATACTAAATTACATGAAAACTGGTTGGGTTGGTTTGAATTACTATAAAAATTGGTAATTTAATGCCTCTAATTAAAGTACTAATTTTTCAAAAAATATAAAACTTAATATTGAACCATTCATTACCAAACTTCTTTATTCTATTATTAAAATGCGTAGAGCAAATTATGTTTATTTAATTTTTTACGTATATCTGTCATGTAAATATTGGAAAGGGGAGAGATAAGCCCCCTTCATATTATTATTAAGCATCAAACAATATTAATGTACTCGTAAATATATTCTATTGTAATAAATAAAATTGTGTAGAATATAGGTAATAACAATAAATTTAACTAATTTTTTTTTTCTTACAACTATAAATATTATTTTATGATATGCTTATTTTTTATATTCACATTAAATACAGGGTGTTCAGTAAATAAGGAAACAAGTAAAATGTTACAAATAATGAGAACAATAGAAACCAATTTCCTTACTTACAGAACACTATGTATAAACTCAAGTAGCAGACTAATAGAAAAATCAGGTAGAGTCAGTGGCACTGACCATGTATTGGTTCTCAGATAAAAATTATAATTTAATATATAAATTCTACTTAATTTTATTTTCAACATTTTTGTCTAAAATATATATAAATTGTAGTTATTAAATTACATGTGATAAAATGATCACACATTTCATACATTAGGAACAATAATTAATATCAATACATCCAAACTATTTTTAAATAAAATACATTATTAAAATTGATATTGGTGAATGCTTTAAATATTTGTTCAACTTCTTTTATCAGTGGTCAATCACTAACTTGTCAGACTTATACAAATCTCCCACTACTACCTATAAATAATAAAAAAAATTGTTAAACAAAATGTTGTGTTGATTCAATTATAGATTAAAATAATTCAAATTTATGATACTTTTATACAAACCTAAATTATTAAAAAAACATATTTTGAACAAAATATGTAAAAAGTCAACAGTTTAATAGTTTTTATCAGAAATTTATAAGAAGATTCTATACATTTATTTTTACATTGTTAGAATATATCAATATTTTTGTAAACAAGTTAATGATATTAGACTCTAATCACATTTTTCCTTAATGATCATTATGTAATTAAACAAATTAAAGAACAAAAAGATTTTAATAATTATTTCATCAATAAGTTATTCTAGAATAATAAACAAAATAATTTAACGTGTTTCAAATATTTTGAATTAATTATTTAACACACAATACTAGTTAAAAGAAAATGAATAAATAATATAATAAGTTATTTTAAATTAATAAAATGCCTTAGTACTGTTAATTTAGCAAACTTACGAAATTATAATTGAAACAAAAAAATGAGAATTTACATAACTATAAATGTTTAATGATGTTTAGCGTTGATAATGGTAATATTGTTCCCAAAATACATATCCGCAATTTTTTAGTAATTTTTTTTGTCTTTTTAAGTTAAATATTTTTTAGTTTTAAATTAATACTTTTCATATAGTTTTAATTTTAAATAATATTAGCCACAAGTAATTAATTTTTGTTTTATGTTTAATGATGAATTATAAATTAAACATATTTTTGGATAAAATTAATAATAAAGTATTTTGCACATTGAAAGTAGCATGTTTTAATCTAAACATCTATTAAAAAAAATTATGAGTGCTACCGTTAAAAATATTGTCAACTACTATTCAATTAAATATGTTTAATTATTTTATTGTATGCTTCACTTCTGTTTGATAAACTAATATATAACTTATATTTATGTATAAAATACTAAGTTATTAATATTAAGTTACAATTTAGTTAGTTTTCCTTAACTACATTATACTAAAAATATTAATTCAATACAACAAAATGTCTAATTATTTTATTTAAGCAACTTTGAAGTATTCCAAGTTAGTGCAACTTTGTCGTAGAATTATAAAGAAAGAAATATTTTTTGTTTTAGGAAGATTAACTCTCTAATCGCTACTAAAACTACAACATCAAAAAAAATTCATTACTGAGTTTCAAGTTAATTAATAACAACTTGTACTGACTGATAATGTGTTTGCAAACAACTTTACAAAACTTATAAATGCATATAATTCATAACCCTGACAAATTATGAAAAATATAAATTTAAATATAGTCTACCTGTCGTTTAATGATATCCAAGTACTTGGAAGCTTCTTCCATGTTACGTTGAATTTCAGCTGGATCCTTGAGTGATTTATTTTCTCTAAACATATCTTTAATTCTTCGCAAGGCGTACATTCTAATAAACAAATAAATATAAAATTCGTTGATTTAAAAATTTTAATTATCTACCTATAATTATAGAATGAAAATTTTGAACTCTCGCGCAGCATAGTCTTGTACATTTTTAAAACTGCAGTTTTCGATGAAGTTGTCATAATGATCTACTAACAATAATTGCCTTCAGTTTAAGGAGTGAAAAAATTTAAAAAGATTTCATATATCAAAAAATTATTTTATACTGAACTACTTTGACATAAGAAGCTTAACTGAAAAATATTACCGGCTTATACATTGAACAAGTAACGTGATAGGAAGAAAACAATTTAATACACTATTAATGAGTTATCATTAGGTACTTCAAAAATTCCCATCAAGAAAAACATCTACCACCATTTTACTGCATTACTTCATTATCATAACCATTAAGTAGAGACAATAATTGATAACAATATTTATATTTTTGTGTTTAAAATTCGCGTGGAGTGTTTTTTTCCTTTTAATTTGCGAATGAATCAGTTTGACGTTGATAGTTAGTAGAAGTTGTTGGAATTTTTTCAATACTTTACAGAATATAAATATAATGGTTGCCAATGACGAAACATATGATGAGAATAGTTCTCCGGAGTTAAACTATAAAGAACAATATAAAGAAATGAAACGAAAATTAAGGCTTTTGATTTATGTAAGTTTTGATAATACCAATTAGCTCTTGATATAAACGTAGTACGTATTAGTGTAAATGTGTTTAAAATTTAGGAAAATGAGATTTTCCAACAGACCCTCAACACAACTCAGAGAAAACTTTTAAAGGCATCACGAGACAAAAGCGTTTTATTAGATAGACTTTTACAGTATGAACGTGTTGAAATGAGTAGTAGTGATGATGAATTGACTGAATCATCTGATGAAGGCGAATGTATCAAACCTGAACCAAAAAAGTAATCAGATTTATATCATTTAATATTTACATTATTTTAATGTGTATTACATTTAATTTTTTGTATTACTCTTCTTCTTTTTCCATGATAAAACATGACCAAACCATCTAAGTCTATTTTCTCTCATCTTATCCACGATTAATGCTACACCTATACTATCTCTTACATATTCATTCCTTATCCTATCTTCTCTTGTCATTCCACTCATCCATCTAAGTATTCTCATCTCTACTACAGTCATTTTCTGTTCTATTCTCTTGTCAACTACCCAACACTCTGAACCATTCTTCTTAGCTGATCTCACTACAGTCTTATAGGACTTACTGTACTCATTGAAATTCTCTTATTGCATAATGCATTAAATTTTTATCTCCACTACACCAACCCAAAGTAATTTTTTATTACTGATCCTTTATTTATGTTTACAAATTGTTAAATTTGAGCCAGAAATATCTAAATTATACCAAATAATAGTGTAAATTTGATTTCTTTTTTTAAGATTGATAAGAAAACTGAAATTTTTTGCAGAGATCTCACTATCCTCATAGAATACTAACAAATTTTATTTCATATATGTAATGTAACTTTGAAAAACTTAAGGGTTCAGATTCTATGGATTCTAATTATTAAGGGCTTTTACCATTTTATTTTTCTTCATTCTTAGCATGAAATGTTAAAATATCCAACTAAAAAGAATACAAATCTATTTTGACTTCATGTTAGTAAAATTAACTACCAGTATATTTTATACATACTGTTAAATTTCACAAAACAAGTTTTGAATAATAAAAAATTTTATTATTAATATTATATTATATGATATTGCTATTTTAAAAAATTTTAAATTATTTTGCAAAAATGTCAAATTCTATGCTAGTTATAAAAGTTTAGAGCATTCTATATGGTTTATAAATAATTATTTAATATAGTTATTTAAATTCAAAGTAAGGAATAGTTGTATTATATATATATATATATATATATATATATATCATTTGTGTAGTAATTTTTTCTCTGCTTATTAATTTACTTTTATTAAAAAAATTATTATTGATAAATATTGAACTTCACTTTATATACATATATACCATATTCTTATAAATTCTTATGAACTATACAAAAAAAATAAATTTAAAATTTTTAATTTTCTAGTTCTTGAAATTTAATTTACAATCTTTAAGTAGTAATGTATATTGGACTATATAATATAATACCAAATTTATTACTAAATCAAAAATATATCAATGTGAAAGCTTCTAAATGTGTACTCCTTTTTTATTGCAATTATAATGTATATTAATATTATATTATATTAATTTTTAGACGTAGAGATGGTGTATCTATAAATTCAGCATCTGGATCATTAAAGCAATCAGTGAGTCCGCAAACATCTAATTTCAATCAATCAAAAAAAAGAAAACCATCGACACTTAAAACTTCTAAATCAATATCAATGGTAATTTACATATTATATATACAGAGAGAAACCGATTTAAACTACACTCTAAACTTATTATTATTATTTTTCTATTACATAAAAAAAATTTTATAATTACTTTTTTTATTTTGAGATTTCAAGGTAGTCATTTTATAAATTAATCTTAAAAAAAAAATTTAATTCAGCAGTTAAATTACTACTGCTTTTTGAAATTTGTTAAAATTTTAAATTTGCTATAGTATCAAACACAGGTTTGTAATATTTTAAAAACGATTAAAGTAACTGTTTCTCTTATTTTACAAAACGTAATCTACTGTTTGTTTTTGCTTTGTTCTCATACTTAGTACATTTATTTTAGCAACCAATTCCATCAAGTGATATGTCCTCAGAATTGATATCTACACCAGAAACCTCCAAACCATCAAATGACCAAAAATCTATAACTAATTTTTCTCATCACACATTGCCATCCAAAATATTTAATGACAATTTCTCTGTAAATAGCAAATCTAATGGTGTATATGATATGGATACATCACCTAATCATATTTCTGAAGATATTTTAAATGTTGATAGTATAATAAAATAAAATAATAAACATAAATTATATCTATTAAATTAATTGACAAATGTAAAATACGTAAAAAAATACTTTGATTTGCTTTAGCGTAACTTAATAAATTTGTACATATTTATTACATGGTCAATTTATACAATGTAAATTTAAAATGAAAAAATTTTGTTCAAAATATACTTTAGGATTCACTTAGCATTTGTATATGATTTCTTTGTATTATTTTTTATAACTTTAGCTTAGAATATAACCTTATTTTAATATTATTTATTTGAAAGGCTGAGCTCACTAATGATGTATGACACAAAACAGTAAATGAGTGCAATACAGCTTTTAAGCATTTTTAGAATTCACAAAGAAGCAATATTTGTTGCATAACAGAACTTAAAATTTGCCAGAATTACATTAAAATATTATAACTATTTAAAAACTATGTTCTTAACTCAATTTGTACATTTTGGTTGATAAACCACTATTACATTCAGGTCCCCATTTTTTATTATTACTTAAACTATTTTTTAACTAAATTAATAATTATGAATGTAAATGTGGATACTAAGCATCAGGGCCGGATTTAGGGGAGGGCTGAGTGGGCTGCAACCCAGGGGCCTCCACAAATTTGGTATACATTGGTATCACAAATATGATAATAATAATTATTTAATAAGTAAAAAAATATATTTCCTTGTTTATGTATAAGGGGCCCCCACAATGCATTCCGCCCAGGAGCCACCACATATCTAAGTCCGCCCCTGCTAAGCATTATATACATAATAACTTTTTCTATACAAAAACATTTATTCTTAATTAGTATACAACCCATATATATTGTTTAATTAGGTGTCAATTATTTTAATAACTTTCGAAGAATCATAAACTATATTATACTAATACTCATGTTAAATGTCATCTCTAAAGCTATTGTTTGTTGAATAATGAATGTTAAATATTGATAGTATAACAAAATAAATTAATATGCATTATTTTTATTTATTGTACAAATTTCTATTCAATGTAAAATATGTAAAAAAAAAAAAAAAAACTTTTATTTGCTTTAGCTTAACTTAATAAATTTGTTCATATTTATTACATAATTTATACAGATGTAAAGTCAAATAAAAAAAAATCATCGTTTAAAATATTCTTTAGGCTTCATTTAGCATTTGAATATGTTTTTATGTTAAATAATTATTTTTGACAATTTTGGCTTAAAATAGTACTTTTAATATTATTAATCATATTTATTGAATAACACATTTTATTTATAACATTCACATTAAGCATATTCAAAATAAAATATATTTTTACATAATGCAACATTTAGGACGTCTTCTACGGCGATCCTCAGAGTTTTCCTTAGGATGGTTTCTAATTATACGAACCACCTAAACATCAATTTTACATGGAAAAATTACAATTATAATAAAATAAATTATAATAAGAAAGTTTAACCTCATGAAAAGCACCATCAATATTTTGAGGTGGATCTTTAGCACTTGTTTCCATGTAAGGTAAATTTAATTTGTTGGCCATTTCACGTCCTTCTCTCTCAGATATTTTCCGTAAATGCACCAAATCTACCTTATTAGCAACTAATAGTATAGGATATTGGTCTCTAAAATTTTATAACAAATGTTAAATTAATAAAAGACAAATTTTAAATCAAAAAATTGAAACTAATAAATACTAACTTAACTTAATATAACAAATAATAATTACTAATTTCACTTATAATGTAACTTTGTTTATAACAAGCAATACAAGCATCAAATAAATTCACTTTTATAGTTTTTATTTAATAGACTTTTTAAGTTAAGGATTTATTAATAGATACCTTTTAAATTTAATTTAAAAAATTATTTTCCTTGCATTTTAAATAATATAAATCTACCTAAAATCTCATGCTAAAGATATAACAGACAATTGGTTCACAGAATAAAAAAAAACAATATTTACATTTTTTTTCACAATATAATTAATTTAAAAATAGAAATATAATAATTAATTAAATATCTCATTTAAAATTAAAAAATATTTGAAATATTAATTTAAAACTAAAAATAAAAAAAATATTTATCTCAAAAAGCCACAAAAAATACTT
The DNA here is from genome assembly GCF_025091365.1 of Daktulosphaira vitifoliae. NCBI lineage: Eukaryota > Metazoa > Arthropoda > Insecta > Hemiptera > Phylloxeridae > Daktulosphaira > Daktulosphaira vitifoliae. The sequence continues at coordinate 45,901,204 of NW_026099572.1, read as the reverse complement.
CAAAGAAACACAAATACGTATATCAAAATGTTACCATTATCAACCTTAAACAAATAGTATATGATTTATTAGTATTTTTGAGTTTAATACATTTAGATTTTAAATATATTTTAGATTAATGGAATTGTTCTTATTTAAAAGACTACCCAACTAAAATCAACCACATTGTATATATAAATTTAAAATATAAATAGTTACTAGCTATATAAAAATAATAACACGTATTTCACTAAAAAAATATGTATAAGATTAATAGGTTACACACCTATCTTTTACCCTAAGTATTTGAGTAAAAAAATTAGGAACGTTTTTGAAACTGTTTGGATCAGTTACTGAGTAAACAATCATAAAGCCATCTCCTTTTCTCATGTATTGTTCACGCATTGCACTGAATTCTTCTTGGCCAGCAGTATCTAAAACTGAAAAAATAAAAATCTTTTAAAATAATTTAAAACTTTTACATTGAAATTTAAAAAAAATAATATGTGGTTTAGTTACATTCATAAATGTTAATATTTTGTCAATGGTTATAGTGAAATACTTCCAATTAATTTTATTAAATCAGAAAAATTTTTTTTTTTTTTTTTAATAAGTTTAAAAGGGTTTTTTTTATATTGGTTAAGTATAAGGAATGATGAACAAAGTTTTGAGATACTAAAAGAAAATGTATTTTAATATTAAATAAATAATATTTAATATATACTACCAAAAAATTATCAAAACTCAAAGAAAAAAATTAGACTTATGACAACAAGAAGACTACAATATCAATACAGATAAATATAACTGCTTTTCATCATCACAATCTATTGAGTTCTCAAGAGTTTAGGTCAACTAAACTACTGTTACAGCATCCTTAATATTGATAACAAAATTATATTTATTATTATTTGAAAATAAAATGAATGCTAAATCCAGAATATTTTTATACTTAAGAATAAAATACTATTACTAATTACAAATGAATTGTAGAGCAAAATAATGCTTTAATAAAATTGTTATTATTACCATCTAGAATACAAAATTCTTCATCAACACAAGCATGCTGTATATAACTATCTTCAATAGTTGGATCATAATCAGCAACAAACATTTTTTGAAAAAATTGAATAGTAATAGCGCTCTTACCCACACCACCGTCACCAACCACTACCAGCTTGTAAGTAGGTAATGGATGGTTGGGGGCTTGGGTTATAGCGCGACGATGGCGCGTCAACTCTTGTTGGGTCGTATATGCAAACCGTGATGACAGCTTGTTTGCTAAAACAGTGTAAATTAAACATAACATTAGTATTACAATATTGTCAGTTAAAAGTAAAAAAAATATCACCAGTTAGTTTGTCTCGGTTTTATCACTACATGATGAATAATTCATACATTATATAAAATTTTTTAGAGAAGAAAAATTCTCATTCGAAAAAATTAGACACTTTTCAGAAAGGTAGAAATCAAAATTATGATGTGCGGTTTGTAAAAACTATTGTAAATATTGAACTACTTGTCAGTAATTTACCATTTATTAGATAATTTAGATAAAAATAATCTTAAACAAAACACAACACTTGCTTTTATCACTCAGTAGATTTAATTCTGATTAATGATAAGAATTTAAACTAGATACGCATGCGTTCAAGTACTGAGAATTATGTAATTTGAAAATTTGAATCTTTGAAATTTTTATTTATATGATTATTAAGTAAATCATTAAATATGACCAATAAAGGATACTTTTTACATGAAGGGCCAGCTTATTCATTAGCGTTGAATAAAGAAAATACACATGTTGTTGTTGCGGGTAGAAATGGTAAATTACTTTTAAAATATATTGTTTATTTTTTAGCAGTCTTCTAATTTATTTAATATAAATTGTAGTATTCAAGGTATTCCTCATTGAACAAGGTACCTTTAAAGAATCTGTTAATTTGCGTTGTGGAAAAACATCTAGTGTACAAAGTTCATCAAGTATGGATGTTGCCTGGAACCCAGTTGATGGTAAATAACTGTAAAATTTTATAAAAAAATATGTTCTTAAATTCTCTATCCTACATATACAAAATGAAGCAGATCTATCTGATAACTCTTATAACTTTTCATGTAATGAAAATGTTACTGTAAATTAATTCTAAGACTACATCAAAAGCAAATTTTTCATGATTTATTTTTAATAAGAATAAAAAATAATGATTTTTTAAAAAATTTTATTATTAAAATTAAATATAAATTATGTGTTTAAAATAGTCCAAGCCTGCCAAAATTGTTTGAAAAAATATTACAAAAAAATTATTATTCTGTATTAACCTGTATATTTAGTATATTACATCATAAATTTGTAATAACTAATATGGGAATGCTAGGGGTACTCAGTATATCCATATAATGAATTGTTACTACCAGTTTTTTTTACAGTTTTAAAGATTTTTTAAAGTGAAAGCAAAAAAAAAAAATAGCTATGAATAAAATTTTACACATTCTAGTTTACAATTATAATATTTTAGCCCTCTCTAGATTTCAACTAAATGTGTATTTATTGTATAAATGTTTAAGTAAAGTTTAGTTATTAACTTTAATTTGATATTTTTAGATAACATTTTAGCTACAGCTACCACGGGTGGTGCTGTTGTAACTTGGAACTTAAATCGTTCATCTAGAAATAAACAAGAGCATGTATTCTATGACCACAGAAGAACTGTAAATAAAGTGACTTTTCATTGTGTTGAACCAAATTTACTAATGTCTGGTTCTCAAGATGGTACTATGAAATGTTTTGATTTAAGATTAAAAGAGCCCCCTAAAACATATTCAAGGTTTGTATTTCATATTTTAAATATTATTTTAATATTTAAAACATTTATATTTTTGATTTTTATTATTATAATAATATTATTTATTAAATAACTATCCTATAGTGATTCTGAAAGCATAAGAGATGTACAATTTAGTCCTCATAACTGTAACACATTTGCTGCAGCTTCTGAAAATGGTACCATTCAAATATGGGATCTAAGAAAATCTGACAAGTGTTTAAACAAATTTTCTGCCCACAATGGCCCTGTGTTTTCTTGTGATTGGCATTCAGAACTTCCATTTTTAGCAACTGCGAGTCGAGATAAGAGTATAAAAGTAAATAATTATTTTTGTTAATTTTATATCAATTTAGAATTTCATAAAAAATTTTATATTAGGTTTGGAATGTTACAAACAAACCAATAGCAGAGTATACTATTAGTACAATAGCACCAGTTGGTAAAATAAAATGGCGACCATATCGTAAATATCATTTAGCTTCTAGTGCTCTAGTTTTAGATTCTGCTATAAATGTTTGGGATGTGCGTCGACCATATATTCCATATGCTTCATTTACTAAACACACTGATGTAGCAACATGTATAGCTTGGAAAGGAGACCCCTATGTACTTTTATCTACAAATAGGGTACTAAAAATGATGATACAATATTATATTCATCATAAATATTGATAATTCTAATTAATTAAATAGGATAGTACATTACATCAAAACTTTATAAGTGATGCAGACTTACCTTTAGAAAATTCAAATCCTCAAGGAATGGCCATAAATAATAGTGGTGATCTTGCATACTGTTGCCCAACAGTGTTAAACAAATCTGAAATTCATAAGGCTGATAAAAATAAAGAAACATCCAGGTAATTATATAAAGATAAAACTTTTATTAAAAATAATGTCTTATGTCTTCTAATCTCATCTAATGTCTTAGAAAAACTTCTACCACTACTAGCGGTGAAGAAGAATTGAATACTTCAAGCCAGATGAATGTTTTTCGTGATCCTAAAGTTTCTATGTGTTTATCCGATGAAACTGATTGTTTTCGAACATGTGCTACTCAGTATAAACTGAATGGAAAACCATTGGGAGAACTTTGTGAATACAATGCCAATATTGCAGCGAGTGTTGGAAGACCTACTGTAAACAGACACTCATTTATAACTCATCAAAATTCAAAATATTTTTATTTTATTTATATTTCTTTATTTTAGATTCATTTAATGTGGAATATACTAAGAATACTATATGATTATGTTTCAAACAATTCACCAAAAGATGACACTCAAAGTAATTCTAACATTGAAAGTAGCTATGAAGAAGATGAAGAAGATATACCTCCTTCTACTAGTGAAGACGAGTGTCAAAAACCTGAAAAAAGAAAACCATTGGGGGATTTTTTTTTTGGTGACATGGAAATGGATCCTTTAGGAGCAGAACTAGATCAGTTTGAGACTATTGGCTTGAGAATGGATAGTAAAATTTTAGATGAAGATAGCAATTGGATAGTACCAACTGAATCTATAACTCTTAGGCCAGAAATTTCATATCAACCAATAGTTGATCATAATTACATATCAGAACTTTCTCCAGTTATTAATACATCAGGTACTACTGTTTTGTAAATGCAACTGTAATACTAAATGAAAGAAAGGTCCAAATTAAATTATTTTTATAATTTATGTTCAACCATAAACCCAACGTCAAATTTAATTTTAATCTAGTGTATACATGAAAAAAATAAATACAAAAATAATTATATAATACTTTCTGAATTTTATATTTCATTTTTTATATGAAATAAAAATGTTTTCTTTTTATATAACATATTTTTTCAAAATCATATTTATATATTTGAATCAATAAAAGTATACATGTATTTTTTGTTATAAATATTAGATAAAAAAAAAGAAAAAAGTAATTTAACATATGTACTGAACTTTCAAAAGTTATTTTGATGTCCTTAATAGAATGCCCTCTAACATATTTAACTATTTTGGGTTTATATTAAATTTTTTTTTTTATTTTTTGTGAATTCTTTTATTTCTCAACTGATAATAATATTTGAAAAATATCACACTAATTTTTAGCCAAGCTAAAACATTTATCCTTGTAAATATGTTGAGTAATTTCAAATATTTATAAAATTTTCATACCATAATCATTAAAATTAAGAATTTCGGAAAATCTCTTAGTAATAACATATATATTTTCAAAGTCTTTTGTTCATAATTATTTGAACAAAAATTAAAATTAACAATCTAAGGTGTATTATTTTTATTAATATTATTAAGAATAATATTCTTACTAATCCTATCTTATAAGCTATTACTTGTGTTAGAAAAGACAAAAAAATCTATACAACTGGACAAAACAAAATCCAAATCCTATGCCTGATACACTTATAGCTAAACTATACAAGCAAAAGTATATTTTCTGATTAATTAATGTATATTTAAGCTATCACTAGAATTGTAATAAAAAAATTGGATAAAAGTTTAAAAATATACTTTAAAAACTTTTGAATAAATAAATTTTTACTCCAAATAATAAAATGATGACTTCTTCTTAGTTTTAAGTCATTTGATTATGAACCCTACAAATTTTTAAATCTTTATAAATACAAAATCGTATCTATAAAATTCCTGATAAAACTTTTAACTTCCTGCTATCTACCAGTAAAAATTCATTATATCATAAAATGAAATAAAATATAGTACAGTAAAAAATGATTAAAATAAAATTAATTTACAATTTTTTAGCAACCAGTCGTAAGATCACAGTACCAGAGTTACGAATAACATCTCCTGTAAAGTTTGATTCATGGGATCCAACTGAGACAGTTGCAAAGGCTCTACGATTTCATGTTGATCAGGGTGATATACAAACAGCTGTTTGTGCTTTAATTGTTTTAAATGATGATGTCAGAAGTGAATTAACAAACCCTAAGATTCCAAATCATCTTCAACAAACAGAAATGGAACAATGGATGTTAGCCTATATTGATCTTTTAAGTAGATTCAAACTTTGGTCTAATGCTACTACAGTAAGGTTAAATGCTAAATAAATGTTAGCAAATATTTAAATATTAAATTTTAATTTTTATAGATCATTCAGTTGTCGCGAATCAATAGTATTCTTCAATTAAATCGTATTTCTACATCTGTATATTTAAGTTGTGGATGGTGTTATAAAGGATTAACTCGGAGTAGTCGCCATTGTTACAACTGTCGTCACTCTGAGTGTGCAAGGTGTGCCTTATGTCAAAGGGTTGTTCGTGGAATGTATGCTTGGTGTCAAGGATGTGCTCATGGTGGTCACATTAGTCACATGAAACAGTGGTTTTTGGAAAATAAATATTGCCCAACTGGATGTGGTCATATGTGTGAATATTAAAACTTAATGTATGACTATCATTCACTATACTTAACTATTTTAGTGATATTTAGGTAAATATATATATATATATATATA
>NW_026099572.1:45857132-45892964 GCF_025091365.1 Daktulosphaira vitifoliae | reverse complement strand
ATATACAGTAAACTCCCGATTATCCGTGGAATAGGGTGGCAGGACATCCACGGATAAACGAATTCCGCGGATAATCCGCAAAATTAAATTTTACAATAAAAACTAAGTTGAAATTGAATTTATTTAAATTTATTCACAATATATTTATAATAATAAATATAAATTATTAAAATAAATAATATTTAATATTTAAATAAATGTTAAATGAATAAATAATTAATTAAAAAAATCAGTCAAAAGTTTTTGTTTCTTTGTTTGAAAACTCTTCTTTTTAACTTGTGATTGAAGTTTTTTTAATAACATTTTGTCACACAGAGTTGTATCGTCTTGTTCTTCTAGATATTTAATGATCCCGTCTATATGTTTTAGAGCTTCTTCATGGCTCACTTGCTTTACATCATTTATTTCATCGTTTTCTTCTTCTTCACCTTCACTTTCCGAAACTGTATCTAATGCTCCACTTACTATTTGTTCATCACTAAGACGCTCAAATCCTGGATCATTGGCATCACAATTTATCCACTCATTAATGTTTTCTTCGTCAAAATTCTCTCCTCCAGTAAGAGATTTAGAAAAATTAGCCAAATCAAAAGCAGACACTTCTTCTTCTTCCTCTATCAAAGTATTTTCCACACACGGTAAAATTTTTCTCCAAGACTTGACTAACGTAGTTTGCTTAACTAACCCCCAAGCAGTATTTATGTCATAAATGCTATCAAGAATTGTGTAATCTTTCCAAAAACTTTTAAGATCATTGCCCTCTTCAATTCTTTTTTTAAGCAAACTTGTTCTATAATTTTTTTTTATAGAAGCAATTACCCCCTGGTCCATTGGTTGGATGAGAGCTGTGACATTAGGAGGCAAAAATTTGACAAAAATATTTCCATCTTCCGATTTCAAGTTTACTGGGTGGGATGGGGCATTATCAATAAGCAGTACAGCTTTCTGAGGTAAGTTTTGAGACTTGAGATGTTCTCTTACTTGGGGAATAAATTTTTTTTCAAACCACTCTTTAAATATTTCTTGATTTATCCAGGCTTTTTTTTGGTTAAAGTAGTGTACGGGAAGGTTTTCAGCTCTGGTTCCTTTAAAAGATCTCGGTTTTTTGGATTTACCAATCACTACCAGTTTTAATTTTTGAGAACCTGTTGCATTGCTGCACGTCATTATGGTTAGGCGTTCTTTACTGCTTTTATGTCCTGGTGCGTGCCGCTCGCTTTCAAATGCAAGTGTTCGTGTTGGCAAACATTTCCAAAACAGCCCCGACTCATCAGCGCTATACAATTGTTCATATGATATTTTCTCTTTTTGAAGAAACTGTTCAAATTTAATTTTGAAATCTTCCGCTGCCTGTTCATCGCAACTTAATTTATCGCCGTTAATTCCAATTTCTCTTATTCCGTGGCGTTTTTTAAACCTTGTCAACCACCCTGATGACGCGTCAAATTTCCCTTCTAAACCTAACATTTCAAAAAACTGTTTTGCTTTTGCAGAAACAATAGGTCCTGAAACAGGAGTTCCCTCACTTCTAACTTGATTTATCCACTGTAAAAGAGCCGCATCTAATTCTTTATAAGTGCTAGTTTTCATGGTTTTTCTTTTTTTCATTGATGAGTTGTTGTCAGATGCGGACGCGAATTTCATTAATTTATCTTTCTGTTTAAAAATGTCTCTAACGGTGCTTTCTCCTATTCCATACTTCAAGCTTATTTGTTTTTTCGACGTACCCTTTTTAATATCGTTAATCAATTCAAGTTTGTCTTGAATTGACAATAGCACTTTTTTTCTTTTTTCACTCATTTTTTCACACGCGAAACGCACAAAGTTCTAGTCGATGGTAGACAGAAGACTAAATAGATATACGCGTTATTAGTGATCAAATGCAATATGTAATGTACGTTATCGCATAATCGACTATCGTAGCCCAATTTAACCGATAATTATGTGCAATGTACATTCCAGGGAATAGTATTAAAAGAACATAACATAATGTGTATTAATAGAAGTACATACACGTGTATTAGTATTAAATATTTGTTTACAAATAGGTATGTAGACGATTCCGTGGAAGACAGCGGATAATCCGCAACGCGGATAATCCGCTCGCGGATAATCGGGAGTTTACTGTATATACATGTAAATATTTATATTTTTTAAATTTTAATATATTTAAGTTCAATCAAAATATATTGTAAAATTGCACTTGATTTTTAAATACATAGAAGAGATAAGTGCAATTTTAAAAATTTTTTAGAGCCCTTATTTAAAATTTTTATTGTCAAAAGAGATAATCTAAATTCATATTTTGTTATAATTAATATGAATTGATACTTAACATAAAATAAATTTCAATGAATAAAAACTATTCTTTAATTGACATTTAATAATTGTATAAAAATAATACATAAAATATAAATATATGATAAGATTTTAAAGTAATAGGCTAATAATAGAAAAACAATTGTTGTAGAAGTAGTTTTTTTTTTTTTTTTAGAAAAAATAAAAATACAATAAAAAGTCTGGAGAATCAAATTTTACATGATTAAAAAAATAAGAAGTAAAGACATCATATTTAGGATGTATAAAAAATACAAATTCAATGAATAGAATAAAAAAGAAAACTATATTAATTAAAATAATAATAAATAATAATTTGATAATCCTTTTTATTTTTGTAGGTGTGTATAAAGTACATTAAATTAATGTGCATTTCAACTTCTTTCGTCTGCTCTTATCTTTTCCTCGTCCATTTGCTCCTTTGACATCATCTTTCTTACGTGCACGAATTTCACGCATTAAGTCAAAAAATACCTTTAAAAAAATTTTTAAAAATTACTTAAAATATTAGGTGATGGCTAAAACATACTTTATCAACATTATCTCTCGTTTTTGCAGATGTTTCTACATATGGCACTTTCCATTCTTCAGCTCTAGCTTGTGCATCTTGTAGTAAAACTTTTCGTTTGTCTGTCAAATCTCCTTTGTTTCCCACCAGCAAAAATGGAATATTTTCATCATTTTTTACTCGTAAAATTTGCTCTCTACAACAATAGTAATTTGTTTGAATTCTAATGATCATTTTTTAAGCAAATTTTTATTATATACTGTAATAGAAAAAAAAAATATGATATAATTGTTGCAAAACGATTAAAACTTAGTTTTCTCTATTGCGATTTAAGTATATAATTAAATTAGAAGAGGAATTGATAAAATATATGAAGGGTACAGAATAACAAAATAAACAATTTTCTTCAAAATTGAGATTTTGGTGACACAATGTATCTTTTAATCCACCAAACAAGTGGAAAAAGTGAATTATTCTGAAGTTATGGTGTACTTGATTGAAAATTTTATTTTCACAATTTATAAAAATATTGACACACCTTGCTTTTCCCGTGTAATCTTCCTATAAGAGATAGTAAAAAAAATATTTGTAACTAAATTTAGCATTTTCTTTTATTTAATACAAGCATACACCTAAGTTAGTATCATCTAATAAATTTATTTAAAATAAATTTGGCCAAAAATAACTATATATGAAGATAAATGAACAATTGTACTTATGTTTCTTTTNGTACTTGGTAGTACCTAGACAATCTAAAATGTTTATCAAGACCCCTGGTTTATTGCTGGGTGATCTTAATAGCATGACTAGACATCAAATAAGCACCCTGACTGGTCTACTGACAGGACATGGTCACCTGCTTAAGCATCTTAACGCAATGGGGGTATCGGAATCACCATTGTGCAGAAAATGTGGAGTAGAAGAGGAAGACTCATTTCACATCATGTGCGAATGTGAAGCCTTGTCCACACTAAGATCAAACTACTTGAATAAACCATTTCCTGAAAAAGAGGATATTAAAAACCTAAAACCCAGGGAGATACTTAATTTCGCCAGAAAGACAGGACTCTTTGGTCATCTCTAGAGGTGACTTTATGGTTGGTAATGTATTAACACTTTGGTGATAACACTTAGGTGGGTAAACCGAATCAAGACAATTCGGTATGAGGTGCGCACAATGGACCAACAGGTCTGAGTGCATGGGCATTATGTCCACCTCAATAATAACTAAAACTAAAAAACTAAAACTATGTTTCTTTTATATGTTCTACACTAAAAGTCTGAGAATAACACAGAATTATGTAAAACATTCTTTTGTAGTTATTTAAGAGTTATATTAATAATAATCCATATAATAATTTAAATTTCCTTAAAAATACCTGAAATAAACAGTATGCAAATATTCATCAATATACTTCAATTATACAATTTTTTTTTTATAAAAAGTATTAGAAAAATATTATTTATTTGATTGTAAATTATAATTGCAATAGTAATTACCTAAATTCCATTGTTGCTTGAAAACTATCATCTTCTGTAATAGAAAATACACATAAAAAGCCTTCTCCACTTCGAAAATAATTATCACGGATAGCTGCATAGTCTTCTTGACCAGCTGTATCTAAAATGTCAATTTGAACTTCTTCACCATCTAATACAACTTTCTTTCTATAGGAGTCTGCTTTGGTTGGCTCATAATCTTCAACAAACTGAAATAGGGCGTGTCAAAAATAATCTATTTCAATTGTACGTAAACCAACAAAAATCATATACCTCATCATACATGAATTGAAGTGTAAGTGCTGATTTACCAACACCACCACTACCAACCATTATAACTTTGTGTAAAGCTGGTTGCTGAGCATTGACTCTCTTCATAGCTACACTTCTAAAGTAAAAATGACATTAATATAATTAAAAAGAAATTTTCCTCTCTGTGTTAAAAATTCCAGTAATAATTTAAATAGTATTAATAAAAATTAGTAGGTCAACATTTTTCTCAGAAGCTACAAAAAAATAATTATGAGAAAACAAGACTATAACGGTTTCTATAATTGCATTGTGAAAGTCGTAAAATTACCAAATTAAAAAAAAAATTTACTGTTTTTTAAAAATACAATTTAATTACCTATGGAATGAATGTATAATTAATAAACTAGACACCTAACTAACAATCTACGTAAAAACTCATAAATAACCGTACAAGAAAAATGTTAATTGATTTTTCAGATAAATAATGTTTACATTAAAATGTTATCACCGAAAACCGACCAACAGGAGTGATCGATATAAATTATTTACAGTATAACCAAGCACACAGAAAAAAATATTTACAACAAAATGTCTATGACTACAAAGTAATCATTTAGATGATTTAAATGTAAAAATTTAAAGAAATAATATTTAATGATCTCTAATCAATTAACATCTAATCAATGTCTAGTACAAAAAGAAAAACTCTGTGTGAAAAATATTTATAATAAATGAATAAAAAAATAATCCTTGTATCAATAGTCATAACAATTATTTTGAAATTAAACAAAATTAGTCTTAATAAGGGTAATTTAAATAGTGAAAAAAAAATTGTCCATTCCCTATCAATTGGAAATATATAAATGTTCACTTAATATATTAGTGACAACAATAACCAAAATTCAAACAAATGAAACATTTGCTAAACTTACAAAATATATGAATTATCAAATATGTAATTAAACAGTTTATTAATAAAAAAATATTTTTTTATTTTTAATAATTTTTTCTTTAAATAATAAATACAATTACTAAAACTAGAATAAACAAAATCAAAAATCATTATATCCATCAAGTAAACTTTCAGAAGTTATTAACACTACGGATATTAAATACATGTGTGAAGATACGTAATCAGGATTACATTTAAGGGGATCAATTTTAGTCCCATAATGAAACATTTTGTCGGGTAGTGGATAAAATATTTGATCCACGTTTGTAATTAAATTTTTTTAATATAAATAAAGTATTTTTTGGTACTATCATTTATTAACTATACTTTGTTTTTTTAACTCTAATGGATTTAGTAGCTAATTTACAAATTTGTTTTTTTCATCATTTTCTTTGTAACATTCTTCTAAGCTTGTTTTCATTTTTTATTGATATTTGATGTACTTCTATTTAATGGAGATTAAAATTATTATACTACAAACACAAAAAAGTAAGTAAAATCTATAAATATATACTTTATTAAAACATAAAGTTCAATGACATTACATGATCATACAACATTCATTGGCAAACATAAGTAGTACACATATAAATACGTATAAATTTAAGTTATAACTTCTATAACAATAAATAAATCTTAATCATAAAGGAACATGGATTATACAAAATGAGAACATTTATGAATAGCAATTAACAAATACAACTTTACATTAGTCTACTTCCTCAACAGTTGGTCCTCTTGACTGTTGTTCTCCAGGGAACCTACTATTTCCAGGCATTTGGGAACCACCTCCTCCTTGTCCCCCATGCATTTTCATCATTAATGAAGAACACTTGCCTTGCAGTTCTTTAAGTTTGTACTCGTATTCTTCCTTGTCAGCCAACTGATTATTATCTAACCACTGTATCACAGCATCACATTCCTGTTTTGCTGTGTTCTTTTCCGATTCACTCAGTTTATCTCCAGCTTCGTCCAGAGCTTGTTTTACACCAAAGACATAGCTTTCTAGTTGATTTTTAGCTGCTATTTTAACTCTTTGTTTTTCGTCTTCTTCCTTATATCTTTCAGCTTCATTAAGCATACGATCAATTTCTGATTGTGACAATCTACCTTTGTCATTCTTAATGACAATGTTTTTCGAACGTCCAGAACTGTTGTCTTTGGCCGAAACATTCAAAATACCATTAGCATCTAGATCAAAAGTCACATCAATTTTAGGTACTCCTCTTGGAGCTGGAGGAATTCCAGTCAAATCAAAAGTTCCCAAAAGATTGTTGTCTTTAGTCATTGCCCTCTCTCCTTCAAATACTTGAATAGTAACTGCTGGTTGATTGTCAGCATAAGTGGTGAAAGTTTGAGTTTGCTTGCATGGAATAGTACTATTTCTTTCGACTATCTTAGTCATAACACCTCCAGCAGTTTCAATTCCCAATGAAAGCGGTGTCACATCAACAAGTAGTACATCTTGAATTGCAGAACTGGTGTCTCCACTTAGTATAGCTGCTTGAACAGCAGCACCATATGCTACTGCTTCATCTGGATTAATGGATAGATTGAGAGACTTACCACAGAAGTAGTTCTGCAACAAACTTTGAATCTTAGGTATTCTGGTAGAACCGCCGACTAATACTACATCGTGTATTGCTCCTTTGTCCAGTTTAGCGTCAGCCAACGCCTTTTCAACAGGTTGTAGAGTTGATCTGAACAAATCAGCACAAAGTTCTTCAAAGCGTGCTCTTGATACTCTTGTGTAGAAATCGATACCCTCCATCAATGCATCAATCTCTATGGTGGCTTCCGAGCTTGAGGACAGTGTTCTTTTGGCTCTTTCAGCAGCAGTTCTGAGACGTCTTAAAGCTCTAGGATTTGTCTTCACGTCTTTTTTGAATTTTCGCTTGAATTCTTCTGCTAGATGTGATACTAGTCTATTGTCAAAGTCTTCTCCTCCCAGATGTGTATCACCAGCTGTTGATTTAACTTCAAATATTGACCCCTCATCAATTTGGAGGATAGACACATCAAAAGTTCCACCACCCAAGTCGAATATTAACACATTTCTCTCACCCTTCAAGTTCTTGTCCAAACCATACGCCAAAGCAGCAGCTGTGGGCTCATTAATAATTCTCATAACATTCAAGCCAGCAATTGCACCGGCATCCTTTGTGGCTTGCCTTTGAGAGTCATTGAAATAAGCTGGCACAGTTATTACAGCATCAGTAACATTCTTACCCAAGTATGCTTCAGCAGTCTCCTTCATTTTGGTTAATACCATTGAACTTATTTCTTCTGGGGCAAACACTTTACGTTCACCTTTGAATTCGACTTGGATTTTCGGTTTACCGCAATCATTGATTACTTTGAAAGGCCAATGTTTCATGTCTGATTGAGTTTTTTCATCATCGAATCGTCTACCAATCAGTCTCTTGGCATCAAACACAGTGTTGCTTGGATTCATAGCTACTTGGTTTTTCGCTGCATCTCCAATCAACCGTTCTGTGTCTGAGAATGCAACGTAACTCGGAGTAGTTCTATTTCCTTGGTCGTTGGCAATGATCTCCACCTTTCCATTTTGCCACACTCCGACACAAGAATAGGTAGTTCCTAAATCAATTCCGATAGCTGTTTTTCCGACCATATTAACACAATAATCGAACTATATAATAAACACTTACAAGATAAAAGTATAATATATGAAAATAATAGTAAAGGAACACTAAGTGAAAATCACTCGGATAGTTTTAAAAGCGTTTGTAATGTATCACTCGATTCACAATTAACTGCTGTCGTTATGAATTCAAACTGATGCCGTGCTATCTACCAGTCGCGTATATATAACCTTGTAGAATTTTCTAGAATGATCGGCGGTGTTCGTGTCGTTTCGACGCCCTTCCCTTCACCACTCACTGTACATAACAATAATATTATGGTCTGCAGAACGTTCTCGAATTTTCTATAATCTTTAACGTGTAACTACTTATTTTTAAATGAATTCTAAACTATTTTTCTTTGATTTATATTTTCTTAGCATGTGTAAAATGATAAAATATTTCTGTATTTTAGTATAGTCTGACATTCGAAAATCAATTTATGTGGCTATTATTAGTTTAATAAACAAATCAATCTTTTTTATTTTATTGTCTACGTCAGACATATGAAATTTTCATAAACTCTTCTATGCAAAGTTTAATAGTTATAAAATGTATTTATACAAAAGGATAAATGTTTTAATTTATTATATGTATAATAATGAAATGTACTATGTTTTGTGAAAATGTAATGCCAGATTTTTATATATACATATATTATATGAAAAAATTGACATGCTAGGTGGTACTATTAAAACCATTCCTGTATTAAAGTTTTCCGCTAAATTTCTAATTATTTTATAAATTACAAAAAACACTAAATATTTTAAAATAGAATAAGTATGCACCCAAGACAGTCAAGAGAGTACACTGCTTAAGTATGATAGTATCTTTAATAATTAAAAATAATAATTTGTTAAAAATACATAAAAAAAAATCGTTAAATTGAGCGAATGGGTCTCTGTGCTGTCGCGTTAAAAATTCTACCACGGCCAAATGAACGTTTTGGTTTGAAAAGAAAATAGAGTCAGACATCGAAGGTCCAAATAAGTAAAGAAATAAAAATGGTCCACGACACTTTATAATTTTTGAAATACTAAATATTTTAAATTTGCCAAGTAAGGAAATTGAAATAGAAATTGCTCAAATCTATTATTAATATAAAAAAACCCAGCACAGGGGGGTCGCGGCACAGTTGTGACGTGTTATAGTATGATCAAGTATAATGATATCTGACAGTGATTAAAATCACTATCAAAAATAAANGACAGTGATTAAAATCACTATCAAAAATAAACGCTTCGATGCAAATCTTTAGATAGTGTTTAATTTAAAAAAAATTGGTGTTTTATTCCAAAAGCTACTTGATCTGCTGGTTCCTTATTAATATTTCGATAAAGATAAAGTATGTCAAATGAAAAAGGGTTTACTAAAAAATATTATTTCTCATAAAAAAATTGTGTGTATCCATAAACTTTTCAATAAGTTATAGCATTATAAAGTTAAATATTATATAAATAATAAAATCGAGAATTTTCACACGAAAATAGCATTCGGTAGCCATTTTCGCCGTGAAGACAAGTCCAGAGGTCAAATTTTTTTTTTTCAAATTAAAGTATATTACATTAGCTTTAATTTAAGATATATATAAAAGTGTCAGACCTTCCGGAACATTTTCAAAAGTTAAGTTGAAAAAGTAAATTTTTTGTGAAAAAGTTGTCATTTTAAATCCCCCCCTGTGGGCAGAAAAAAAGTCAAAATTACAAAAAAAATATACCAAATAATAGGTAAAGACATCAAGCATCTATATAAAAAAAAATTATATTGATATGATTATTTTTGAAAAAATTACGGCAGTTTTTAATAAAAAAAATTGAAAAAATTTTGAAAATTAGCGATTTTTAAATTTGTAATTTTTTTGGAGGTTTCCCCCATTTACGGGGAACGAGGGAAATTTTTTCAATTTTGAAGGGTAATGTCTTCGACTAGATACAATTTGTGATCTTTTGACGTATCGTTGAAAGAAATCCGTTCGGTGAGAGCTGAGAAAAAGTGGTAACAGACANATACAATTTGTGATCTTTTGACGTATCGTTGAAAGAAATCCGTTCGGTGAGAGCTGAGAAAAAGTGGTAACACACAAAAAAAAAAAAAAAAACACATCATAGTAAAACCAATACCTTCTCAGCTTCGCATCAAAGCTAACATTATTTTTTCTAGCTCTCAATATGCGTGATAATTAACAAATAGATGTTGATAATAAGGAAGATACTGTCTTTAGTGTCTTAGAACTTACTCTGGATGATGAAGATGACGTACAGGATGTTTCGCAAATAATATTTTTGTGATGATTGATTAAATGGAAATTTTTATCTAGTATTTTTTTCTTAGTATTTTAATTTTTATTAATTTTATCAATTTTTGTTTCAATCAAATGTAATAAATTTCATTTATATAATTCCTTTATGTATTTTTAACAAATTATTATTTTTAATTATTAAAGATACTATCATACTTAAGCAGTGTACTCTCTTGACTGTCTTGGGTGCATACTTATTCTATTTTAAAATATTTAGTGTTTTTTGTAATTTATAAAATAATTAGAAATTTAGCGGAAAACTTTAATACAGGAATGGTTTTAATAGTACCACCTAGCATGTCAATTTTTTCATATAATATATGTATATATAAAAATCTGGCATTACATTTTCACAAAACATAGTACATTTCATTATTATACATATAATAAATTAAAACATTTATCCTTTTGTATAAATACATTTTATAACTATTAAACTTTGCATAGAAGAGTTTATGAAAATTTCATATGTCTGACGTAGACAATAAAATAAAAAAGATTGATTTGTTTATTAAACTAATAATAGCCACATAAATTGATTTTCGAATGTCAGACTATACTAAAATACAGAAATATTTTATCATTTTACACATGCTAAGAAAATATAAATCAAAGAAAAATAGTTTAGAATTCATTTAAAAATAAGTAGTTACACGTTAAAGATTATAGAAAATTCGAGAACGTTCTGCAGACCATAATATTATTGTTATGTACAGTGAGTGGTGAAGGGAAGGGCGTCGAAACGACACGAACACCGCCGATCATTCTAGAAAATTCTACAAGGTTATATATACGCGACTGGTAGATAGCACGGCATCAGTTTGAATTCATAACGACAGCAGTTAATTGTGAATCGAGTGATACATTACAAACGCTTTTAAAACTATCCGAGTGATTTTCACTTAGTGTTCCTTTACTATTATTTTCATATATTATACTTTTATCTTGTAAGTGTTTATTATATAGTTCGATTATTGTGTTAATATGGTCGGAAAAACAGCTATCGGAATTGATTTAGGAACTACCTATTCTTGTGTCGGAGTGTGGCAAAATGGAAAGGTGGAGATCATTGCCAACGACCAAGGAAATAGAACTACTCCGAGTTACGTTGCATTCTCAGACACAGAACGGTTGATTGGAGATGCAGCGAAAAACCAAGTAGCTATGAATCCAAGCAACACTGTGTTTGATGCCAAGAGACTGATTGGTAGACGATTCGATGATGAAAAAACTCAATCAGACATGAAACATTGGCCTTTCAAAGTAATCAATGATTGCGGTAAACCGAAAATCCAAGTCGAATTCAAAGGTGAACGTAAAGTGTTTGCCCCAGAAGAAATAAGTTCAATGGTATTAACCAAAATGAAGGAGACTGCTGAAGCATACTTGGGTAAGAATGTTACTGATGCTGTAATAACTGTGCCAGCTTATTTCAATGACTCTCAAAGGCAAGCCACAAAGGATGCCGGTGCAATTGCTGGCTTGAATGTTATGAGAATTATTAATGAGCCCACAGCTGCTGCTTTGGCGTATGGTTTGGACAAGAACTTGAAGGGTGAGAGAAATGTGTTAATATTCGACTTGGGTGGTGGAACTTTTGATGTGTCTATCCTCCAAATTGATGAGGGGTCAATATTTGAAGTTAAATCAACAGCTGGTGATACACATCTGGGAGGAGAAGACTTTGACAATAGACTAGTATCACATCTAGCAGAAGAATTCAAGCGAAAATTCAAAAAAGACGTGAAGACAAATCCTAGAGCTTTAAGACGTCTCAGAACTGCTGCTGAAAGAGCCAAAAGAACACTGTCCTCAAGCTCGGAAGCCACCATAGAGATTGATGCATTGATGGAGGGTATCGATTTCTACACAAGAGTATCAAGAGCACGCTTTGAAGAACTTTGTGCTGATTTGTTCAGATCAACTCTACAACCTGTTGAAAAGGCGTTGGCTGACGCTAAACTGGACAAAGGAGCAATACACGATGTAGTATTAGTCGGCGGTTCTACCAGAATACCTAAGATTCAAAGTTTGTTGCAGAACTACTTCTGTGGTAAGTCTCTCAATCTATCCATTAATCCAGATGAAGCAGTAGCATATGGTGCTGCTGTTCAAGCAGCTATACTAAGTGGAGACACCAGTTCTGCAATTCAAGATGTACTACTTGTTGATGTGACACCGCTTTCATTGGGAATTGAAACTGCTGGAGGTGTTATGACTAAGATAGTCGAAAGAAATAGTACTATTCCATGCAAGCAAACTCAAACTTTCACCACTTATGCTGACAATCAACCAGCAGTTACTATTCAAGTATTTGAAGGAGAGAGGGCAATGACTAAAGACAACAATCTTTTGGGAACTTTTGATTTGACTGGAATTCCTCCAGCTCCAAGAGGAGTACCTAAAATTGATGTGACTTTTGATCTAGATGCTAATGGTATTTTGAATGTTTCGGCCAAAGACAACAGTTCTGGACGTTCGAAAAACATTGTCATTAAGAATGACAAAGGTAGATTGTCACAATCAGAAATTGATCGTATGCTTAATGAAGCTGAAAGATATAAGGAAGAAGACGAAAAACAAAGAGTTAAAATAGCAGCTAAAAATCAACTAGAAAGCTATGTCTTTGGTGTAAAACAAGCTCTGGACGAAGCTGGAGATAAACTGAGTGAATCGGAAAAGAACACAGCAAAACAGGAATGTGATGCTGTGATACAGTGGTTAGATAATAATCAGTTGGCTGACAAGGAAGAATACGAGTACAAACTTAAAGAACTGCAAGGCAAGTGTTCTTCATTAATGATGAAAATGCATGGGGGACAAGGAGGAGGTGGTTCCCAAATGCCTGGAAATAGTAGGTTCCCTGGAGAACAACAGTCAAGAGGACCAACTGTTGAGGAAGTAGACTAATGTAAAGTTGTATTTGTTAATTGCTATTCATAAATGTTCTCATTTTGTATAATCCATGTTCCTTTATGATTAAGATTTATTTATTGTTATAGAAGTTATAACTTAAATTTATACGTATTTATATGTGTACTACTTATGTTTGCCAATGAATGTTGTATGATCATGTAATGTCATTGAACTTTATGTTTTAATAAAGTATATATTTATAGATTTTACTTACTTTTTTGTGTTTGTAGTATAATAATTTTAATCTCCATTAAATAGAAGTACATCAAATATCAATAAAAAATGAAAACAAGCTTAGAAGAATGTTACAAAGAAAATGATGAAAAAAACAAATTTGTAAATTAGCTACTAAATCCATTAGAGTTAAAAAAACAAAGTATAGTTAATAAATGATAGTACCAAAAAATACTTTATTTATATTAAAAAAATTTAATTACAAACGTGGATCAAATATTTTATCCACTACCCGACAAAATGTTTCATTATGGGACTAAAATTGATCCCCTTAAATGTAATCCTGATTACGTATCTTCACACATGTATTTAATATCCGTAGTGTTAATAACTTCTGAAAGTTTACTTGATGGATATAATGATTTTTGATTTTGTTTATTCTAGTTTTAGTAATTGTATTTATTATTTAAAGAAAAAATTATTAAAAATAAAAAAATATTTTTTTATTAATAAACTGTTTAATTACATATTTGATAATTCATATATTTTGTAAGTTTAGCAAATGTTTCATTTGTTTGAATTTTGGTTATTGTTGTCACTAATATATTAAGTGAACATTTATATATTTCCAATTGATAGGGAATGGACAATTTTTTTTTCACTATTTAAATTACCCTTATTAAGACTAATTTTGTTTAATTTCAAAATAATTGTTATGACTATTGATACAAGGATTATTTTTTTATTCATTTATTATAAATATTTTTCACACAGAGTTTTTCTTTTTGTACTAGACATTGATTAGATGTTAATTGATTAGAGATCATTAAATATTATTTCTTTAAATTTTTACATTTAAATCATCTAAATGATTACTTTGTTGTCATAGATATTTATGTATTTTTTTACTAATGAAATATAGTATACATGTTTCAAATATAGTAACACAAACATAAGTAACTTTTAAATAACTATATGCCAAAAAAATTATCATTCTAAGAGAATTGAGTTGATAGTGTTGAAATTATCACTCTGTATATTAGCGAAATCTATTCGATAAAGTACTAAAGACTTATCATACCGTGACCGCTATAGAAGAAAGACTAACCTGAAAATTATTTGAAATTTGTCGATAATATCTTTATTATTATTCATCATTGTATATTGCACATAATCTCATGGCTTTGGTTAAAATATTCAACATAGTTACTTACAATTAATTTGTATTGTGTCCATTTAATAAATAAATTAGTTTTTTTAAAAAAAAACAAGTTTTTGTTTTGTTCACAGTTTTATAATACAATTAAAATGGCTCAAACTCAGATCCAGTCTGATGCAGCAGCAAAGGTATAAATCAATGATATGTTGATTTAGTTGATGAAAAATTAAATTTTTTCAAATTAATATTTATATAAAATCCTGCAATTCTTATTTTGAACCATTATTTATTTATAATTAATTTTAGGATTTTATAATTTATGTAATATTCAAATGTTATTTCTACTTACTACATTATTAAGCATCATTTTAAAGCATTTTATTTGAAATGATAAAACATTTTTTAATTTTTATTTGCTTTAACGAACTGTAATGAAATAATGTTTTATAACAATAATCTTTTTATTTTTTCTGTTTGTATTATACCATTTTTTTATTAGTTTTTAAATAAATGACAATTTTTTTTTCACAGGCCAAAGAATTTCACGAAACACTTAAGGTTGATGTATGTATAACTAAATGAGTTTTAAAAAATTTATATAGTTACTCCAAAATAATATTAACATTATTTTATGGGCTTTCAAAGGGTTCATTAAAAACTGTTTTTTTGTTAAATTTAACATTTCATTCATAATATAATTACAAACTGAGATTCGGTTCTAAATTATTTTTATGTATGTTATTAAAAACAAAAAAATTTAAAATGATATTTACTTTGAAATCTTAAGTATTTGATTTAAATTACATTTTATTAAAAATAAAACATAAAATTTGAATTTAATTTTTAATCATTTTAATATTATATTAAAATAAAATTTAAATTATTTATTACTTGAATCACAATTATTACTAAAATATTATTAAAAAATATGTATTCTAGGCTGAAAATCGCATTGTTCAAAAGTTCCCAGAAAGAATTATTCACATTAATGAATTGCTTAAAAGACCTGAATTTAGTATTACAGATATGTCAAAACTTAAGTGTAGTTTAGGTGTTCCAATAGGAAAAATAGAAAATAATGTAAATCAGTAAGTACTTAATGTATATTCTATTAATAAAATGACATTTTAAATTAAATCATTCATGTGGATACATTTTATTTGTTTAAAATATACTATTGTATTATTAATTAAAAATTTTTTTAGTTGTGAAGGAAAACCTCCAGGTAAAAGACCTCGTGTGGACAATTCTAACTCCAATTCAAATTTACAAACAATGATACCATCTAATAAAAATCTTACTGAAATTATTAAAATTGTCAAACCAAACATAAAACAATTAGTTGAAGATACAAATGCAGTATGTTTTATTTTTTTCATATTCCAATAACTTAACATAGAGTTAATTAAAAAATTATTAAACCAGTACCAAAGTTTTTAGTAAAAACCAAGTTATCGTTATAAAACTAACTCTTTAAATATTTTTTCTGTAGGAATAGAGTTTATGTCTACTAAAATTTGATTTCTCTCATTTCAGTAGAAGAGAAAGGAAGTGAAAACTGTAAGAACAATTATGGAAATTAATGTTGCAGTAAGAAGAGGTAGAGGAAGACTGAAAAAGAGATAAAGGGATGTTATTGAATGTAATATGAGGATGCCTGATGTGTGTATGTAGATTATGTGGGAGATTGTGTCAAGTGGAAGTTTAGGATAAGGATGGTCAACCTTAAGTAGTTGGGTTAAAGGCAAGGAAAAAAGAAGAGTAGAGTTTACGACTATTGTTAGTATGAAATTCGGCGATATTCAAATTTTTTAAATAATTTTAAGTATATTGTAAACTTATATCAATTCTAATATTATCTATTGTTACTTTATACCTAAATTTTTTTCTCTTGTTAGATACAAGAGTACCTTAGGTACTTCTTTGACACTGCTATATTTTTTGTGTAAAGTATTCCTAATTTACAGTATATTCCAGAAATAGTTCATAATTTAATACAATTTTTATATAATATTAATTTTAATATTGACCCTGAGATAGTTATTTTTTATAATTCAGGCATTATTGTTTAGAGGAATATTTTTTTAAATTATTTATTTTACTAATGGTTGCATGCGTATATAATTATTTATATTTCTTACCTTATATTTGTACAATTGAGTAATTTCAAATTGTTTACTATCATTATAAAATGCATCAATAACCAATCAATTAACTAAACCAATTTAAGGTAACTATTTATATTATGACCAATTGAACGTATACTGTAGGA
The DNA here is from genome assembly GCF_025091365.1 of Daktulosphaira vitifoliae. Lineage (NCBI taxonomy): Eukaryota > Metazoa > Arthropoda > Insecta > Hemiptera > Phylloxeridae > Daktulosphaira > Daktulosphaira vitifoliae. The sequence continues at coordinate 45,875,950 of NW_026099572.1, read as the reverse complement.
ATAATGTCATAAACTGAACACTCATGAAAATCTGTTTTATTTCTTTTTTCTTGTTATCTTAAAATTTTATCCAAAAATTTTGCCTAAATTTAACTTAATATTTCAAAGTAATCTTTTTTAAAACAATCAAACAATACATTTTGCAGTATTTAATTATACATCCAATATAATTAATAATAAATAATATCCAAGTCCTTTTGATAAAATTCAAATCTTTGCAATCATCAACTATTAATATTATATGTATTTATGGAATGATAAAGTCAAACCTATTTTTTCTATTGAATAATGGCAATACCTCATATTGTACAGTTCTATTATTTTTTAGGATAGACAAAGGGATTAATCAATTATTGTTCACAATTAATTATTTATTGTATTTTATTCATATACTATTTTTATATATTACTTTATTATTATTAAAGTGCATGAAATATTAAAATATGTACAATACAACTTGCTTTTTTTCATATTTAATTTATCTATATAAGTATGTTATATATTAATTGCTATGTGCATTTTTTTTTTAGAGTTGCTAAAAATAGCCTTAAAGCTTTTATTTCTCACATTATTAAATAATATACTACGGTTAATACAATTATGCAAGCAACTCCATTTAGTATTAAAAATATATTAAGCACTTTTTAATCAGAACACTGATATTGTAACTTTATTGAGCTAGTTTACTGTTAAAATATTCTATTGTAAAAAAAAAAATATTTTATGCATTATGCTATATATTTAATCAGTAATTTTCAGAAATATACTTTATCAGTGGTTCTAATAACTATTAAAACTTTTAGGTAACAAAAAGTTGTAATTTTCAATTAAATAATTTGGTCCTGATTTATATTTAACTTAATTAAAATATTTAAAGATTATTGTTTATTTTTTCTTTTGTTTTAATGAACAAAAATTTTAATGAATAAACAGTGATTTAATAAGTGAATAGACTTCATACCATAAACTATTTTTCAGTTATACTCATTATTATATACATAATAAAAATGCGTTATCAGCTTGGCATTAAAATTAAAATATTTTGTTTATAAATAATACAATTATATAAAAATTTCTTTAATTTAAAATCAAAATAAAATATTTATATCTATATATATTATATCTATATATAATATATATAGATATAAATATTTTATTTTGATTTTAAATTAAAGAAATATATATATTATATATATATTATGTTTTTTTGAGTATTTTTGGTCAATTTTCATAAAACGCGTTGAGCGACCTGTAAACATTTTATTTTTAATCTCAAATTTTCATAAAATGTTTATTTTAATGTATATAATACATTTATGAGGTATCTCATAAACATTTCGAAGATCGATTTTTTTTGAGCCACCCTAATATATATATTTATATGTTACACAATAATTTTAATTTTTAGTTAAAAATGTGGGTTTCATTGTTAATACCAAAAATTGAAGATGGTAATAATTTTGGTGTATCAATACAAGAAGATACCCTTGCTGAAATACAACAAGTAGAAGTTGAAGCATCAAATTATCTTGATCAAATTTCACGTTACTATGCTGCACGTGCTAAATTAATCAGCAAGGTAAGTAGCTGTAAAAATATATTTTTTAAAAATTTATATTTAAATTTAAATGTTTATATAACTTCCAATAATTCTAGGTTGTGAAATACCCTTATATAGAAGATTATAGACGTTCCGTGGAAGAGTTAGATGAAAAACAATATCTAACTATGTCATTAACTATGCATGAAATTCGTAACCGTTATTCAACTATGCATGATATTGTCATTAAAAACTTTGATAAAATTAAAAAACCCCGGTCATCAAATACTGAAAGCCTATATTAAACAGTATAGTCAAATTTCAAATTACATGATTACAAAAGTATATACCATCATCATTCCTTCATTCAAATATCTTTAAATATCTACTGTATTCTTATGAAAAAATTAAGAATTTTACAAGAATTAAATTCCTATTCTCAAACAATTAATTAAAGGTATATTTGTAATTATATCTTTTAATTTTGTTAATTATATTCATTTTAATATTTAAGAATAATTAAATGTTATGTAAATGATGTATCAAAAAATTAATTAAAATTTTTTTTTTTTAATGTTAATTTTAAGTAATTTGTAAACCAAAATATGTTTATATCAATACTTATTATTTGATAGTTCAATTCAAATAATAAAAAAAAGGGTAACATCAAGGTAATAACAGATATTCCCTAAAATAAAAATATTATGGAATGTTTTTTGATTATTGAAAAAAGAAATGTATTTCACTTAAATATTAAGTGTTTTTATTTATGTAACATTGAAGAATAACTGAGCTCTAGTCTAAGCTTTTAATAATAAAACAAATACTTATGTATTTTCTAATATGTATCTTATGTAATACTATATAAAATGAATAAGACAGTTAATATAAAATTGTTTTTTTTATTTTAATACAATTTTTAACACTAAATATTTTTATTCATTGGATGAATTTTTTTTTTTTTAACTAATCTGTTAGTTTTTTTGTGTCACTTAGGAATATTGTTAGCTTCCTAATATTGATGGCCATATCTAGAAACTCATTTCAGAGGAGAAGACTTGATTTTTTTTTACTTTACTAGAGAAAAATTCTTTTCTTGCTAAAAAGCTAAGTGATTACCAAAAAATTAGTCTTTAGAATCGTATTTCTTAAATGAAGTCTTTAAAAAAAACTGATAGTGTTAGTTCAGGGTGACATTCAGCCCCCCCTTAAGTCGCCCATGCTTAATATGATATTAAATCATCTGTTTAATATTTATTTAATAATTTCATTCTATGTAAATAATACATAATAATAGCAATTTAACTAATTTCAAAAAACTTTTATCGTTGTTAAATAAATATCGACACCTTTTTAAATTCTTAAAAAATATACATGATATAATAACGATGAGTGATAAAAACATAACAGTAAATTTGAAATGTAATAGTATTATGGTGAATTCTTAAATTTGAAGATAACATCGATCGTTTTTCGTAGAAACGAGGTAAGTGACATTTTTTAGAAAATGTGAAATAAATAAATTACATCTTTCTTGTACACCAACGATAGTTAATTTAATTTTAAAATTACAGCATTTTAATATTTATAGATTATATTTACTTTTATGACAATAAACATTTTTCAATGAAACTCTAATAATATATAGTTGATGTTTTAGAACAAAATTTCAACTTTAAAATAAGTAACACTTATGGTCATTAATTATTGTATTGCATTATCAATATTTATTTATCGTCGTAAATAAGAAAAAACTTGCAGTAGATAAAATTATGCATGCTATTTTGTCCGTTTTAAAAATGTAATTAATATTAATTTGTTTTGGTTAAAAATAGAATCAAAGTACTAAAGAAATTTTATATTTTTTTTACTATGATTAAAATTAAAAAAACAACTTTGAAAATGAAGATTCTAGTTTTTGTCTTGGTATTACTATGTTATGAATATTTCATATTTGATGTAGTGTTAGTAGTCTAACAAGAGTAAAATTTTATATTATCAAATATTTTATTGGAATTTTAAAATATTTATCAATTATAATCACTTTGTTGTGTGTAATAATGGTCTATATTATTTCATTATAATCTCCACTAAAACAATATTCATATTAAAAAAAAATAATTATGTATTATATTATTAATAAGATTACTACAATTTTTAAAAATTATCATATTTTTTACCGAGTAGTCAGTTAGGGGATATTAAGTTCTCTAAAAAAATACTTTTATTAAGAAGATTAAAACAATTTTGGATCCAACTATGCCACGTCCTCACTGTGCTGGTTTTTTTAAAATTAATTGAAAAAACTATTGCCAAAACATTGAAATACAATTTTAATTTATGACAATATATTGTTTATTGATTAACAATTACGTAAAATATTATTTACAATATTTTTAAATCTTCATTTTTAACAATAAATTTAAGTACTTAGATGTATTATAATGTGTAATAGTATTTTTTACTTAACACATTAAATTTGTACTATATTAAATTTGAATAATAACTGAATAAATAGAATAACCAAGCAGATTGTACTAGTACCTTAAATGTAAGGATAGTAAAAATTTAAAGAATCAATATCTAATTGAATACATTCCTCTGTATAGTAACCATGCATTAAACAATAATAGCATCTATAGATACAAAAAAATAACAAAATTAATTCAATTATTTATACTGTTAAATCATTTAATAATTACCGTTGACCATAAATGTCTCCAACTATTTCTATATCTTTCGCCCAATTTGCTTATAAATCATCGACAACAAACTTTGCTTTTTGGGCAGATTTATAATATTTATAAGAACCAACAATATCTTTCTAAAAAAAAAACAATTTTAAAGGATTTTTTTTTAATTAACCAATATATATTATCAACGTCATGACTGAACTGCGAAACATGATTTTTTCAACTATTTTTGGGGTAAACAAAAATGCGCTATTTTTACATAGATTAAAAGAGAATTGTTTTATGTTCAATGCCCAATTACTACAAGAAATTTAAGATTATTTATTTTGGTGTATGTATACTCCATCCGCCTTAATTTATGTATTAAAAACTTGACTAGTTTTTTTTTTAAACACAGGTTCTGTCATGTAAATGATAATAAAATAATATGCCTACCTTATAAAATTTATAAAATTTTCCATTTTTTTAAATAATTCTACCGGCTTCATCATTTATTCCAAAATAGCGTATAACATCTTCTTCGTGTTTACTCGTTTCCATGAACACTACTTCTTCAATAGCTGTTACTTCAAGTTCTGGGGTACAATTATTTAGGCGATCCTCCTCAGTTAAAATATGGGAAGTGCAAAGATTATTCGCATCATGATGTAAATCCATACTTTCCACAGCAATCATGTCGTTGCCATTCTCTTGTTTTACAGTAAACACACCACCTACTGACACTAAATTTTCAACATCGATATCTTTAATTTGCGTTGTGATACATTCTATGTTTTTAATTTCATTATTATTATAGTATAACAAAATTATATAGTTTTGATAAAATGAATATCTCACTAAAATTCCTAAAGTGTACTTTTTGAGAGTTAATTGTTACAATAGTAACACTGCGGGGAAAGCTCAATATATTATTATATTTACTAAGCAACTAGACTTAAATAATGAAATCTAAGGATAGATTTGACATAATGTCAAATATTTAATTGAGACTTGGTTATAATGATTACAAATTAAAATATTACGTAGAACAGTGTTATTATTATTAATAGTTGAACTTAAAAAATTTAATTATGGTATTTTAATGAAAATTTAATCACTTCAACTTGTATAATTTTTGTATATGAAAAATCGTAACAAGTACATTAAGTAATTGAAAAATTAAGGTAGTAATTAATTAAGTAATAATATATTTTTAAAAGTTTTACTGCAGAAACAAAATATTTTTTATTTTCTATGTTGTAGTATTTTTTCTTTTAGTAACATTCTTATAGTATCTATATAAAATAGGTATATTATAAGTCCTTTTTTGAGTTACTCTCTAAAAACATCAATATCACACTATTTGAAGGATACCAAGAGGGAGGGTAGGCGTTCTGACACCCCATTTGAAAATAAATAAGGTCTTATAAGTACATTTTTATTTTTATTGGATGGGTTAGCAAAATATTGTTGCCTGTTTGTTTCCTGCTTCAAAATGATCAAATAAGCGTCGTTGTTCATCAGAGCTAAAGTACAAATGTATTTTCAGATCATGAACTTAAAGGTTATGTAGATTTCACATTACTATGACAGACAATGGGTTAAACAATAGTTTTAACTAGCCAGATGTCTTAACATGTGTTAAATCACATTTTTTATGTCATTAAAATATATAACTCATATAAGTTATATATTTTACGACGTTACTTTTATTTATATAAAAAAAATTATTTTTAATTTTCAAGTTGGAATAAATTATTAATGAAATATTTCATTGATACGTTAACTGTATGTATATATATATATATAAATGGTTAAATTGAAAAAGAATAAACTTCCATAAGCCCCTAAAATTTTTCCCTGAATTTTAAAGTTATAAAATCTAAATATTTTGATTACAATACAACTCGCGTACTAAAAAAATGTAATTTTATGATAATCTGACATCAAAAAGTATCATTTATAAAATTGATTTATGCAAAATATAGATGAAGGTACATTGTCTTATTAATGTATTCATCTACAAAAACATTAACAGCACTTATCTCCTATAATTCATTGTTAAGTCTATAGTCTTAAAATCGTCTTAGGAAATAGTCAATCAATATTTACATTTGTAAATATAATATTCCACAAAAAATTGTTTTTTTATCCAGTTTAATATATTATTCATCCTGTTATGTAACATCAAATTTTAGTATAGTAAATCATTTATTATATTTAAGTATATTTTTATCTTTTTGCATTTTTCCAATATACTTTTTTGTATATATTTTAATATTATTCGTTCAAAAAATATATGAGCTGGATTGAACTAAGATACATTACCACTTGTATTATGCTTCTTATTCTCCGAAACACAGCATTTAAATAATGTTGCTAATAGACGAAAAAAACTCTTCACCTTCAACGTAATAATGTTATATACAATAAAATTAATGTATCAAAATATTTCTAACAAAATTTTTAATAAATATCGATAATTCAATACAAGCACATAAAATAGTTTTTTTTAACCAAAATTAAACAACAAACTAATTTATACTTGATCATAAACATTTATGTATTAATATTAAGTATCGCATAGCAACTTAATTTTACTATTCTTATGATTAAAATACACTTGTTTTGTACGAGGCAGCTAGACCATAAGACGGCTAGTTAATAAATTAAAATATTATCAAAAATAGATTTAAAAAAAACTTTTTTCTTAATTGTTTTTTTTTTTGACAACATTTATCATGATAAACATAAACATGATTGTTTAATGAGGTCAAGTGAATTTCGATTTTTAATTTTAGTATTCGGTTTGTTACAGTATAAAATATTTGGAAGTATTTCAGTAATCAGATTTTTTACTGTACACTCTTATTACTTGAACAATCCTTAATATACACTCCATTATAAATAATCGAATGAAAATATTATTGTACTTTTTAAAATAACTTACTTATTTAAAAATATTTCACAAAATTGCTATATAGTTTTAAATTTATATCATTATAACAGTACAATAACATCCATAAGTATTAATGGGGTGGCTTTAATTGTTGGACTAACCCAGAATAACTACACAAATTACACATACTGTTTTATGTTTCAAAGGGTAGTTTTAATATGATTCGTCTGAAAATTAATTTTTCTTCTAGTTACACTAAAAATAACATTTATTATTTTTATTATTATTGTTTTGTAAAATAATGTCTTCTACAATGAAAGACGATAAAATTTCCAAAAGGAATTTATAAGAAAAAGGTTTTCATGTTGTTAATAAGTTTAAAATTTAGTAATTTAGTATTACCCATTCCTTTTGTTAATATTAAAAGTACTAAACTTAATTGAATCACAATAATTTGGGTGCCTAAACTTATCAAATTAACATGACTTTTATTTAAATATGTAATAAAATATTATAAGGAAAAGTTTTTTTACAACAAAAATTATCAATTTTAATAAGTTTAGTATTATTGGAAATCTTTAACATGAATTAACATACAAAGTGATTCTTTTAAGCTAGGCAATCAATTTTTAGATAATATTCATATCTTAATCATTGTAAAGATACCACTAAATTTGAAAAATTTAATGATAGATATCAGTTCAACTAAATAATTTGAGTGATGTAAACAATGAATGTTTGGTAATCTTTTTTTGATAGTTAAGAAAATAGGTTCCTCATAAGGGAAGCTATTTTCTTGAGTGAAAAATCATTTTGTTTTAGCTTCGATGCAAAGCTGAGAAGGTATTAATTTTACTGTGATGCGTTTATTTTTTTTTTTGTGTATGTCACTACTTTTCCTTAGCTCTCACTGGATCCATTTTTCTCAACGATACGTCAAAAGATCACAAATCGTATCTAGTTGCAGATATGACCCTCAAAAAATTTTCCCTCGTTCCTCATAAATAGTGAAAATCTTCCCAAAAATTACGATTTTTAAAATCGGTAAATTTCGTCATTTTTTTCACTTTTTTTTTTTAAACTACCATAACTTTTTCAAAAATTAACAAATAAACATAATTTTTTTTTATATTAAAACCTTAGATATTTTTCTTTCATTTTATGTCATTTTTTTGAAAAGCTGACACTTAACCTGCTCATAAGAAGGTGTTTAAAATAGAAACTTTTTCAACTGAACTATTAAAAATGTTCCGGAAATATTGTGTCCTTTAAACATAAATCAAATTAATACTTATGTTATTTACTATAAAATGAAAAAAAAATTTTGTTCCGACGACCTATCTTCTATGTGCAAATGACCGTCAAAATTAAACAAAAAATGTAATCGTCGTGTAAAAAATCAATGTTATTTTGATGCTTAAAACTGCCATAGCTTTTTGAAAAATTAACGAACCAAAATAATTTTTTTTATATAAAAACCTTACGTATTTTTTTTCAATTTGATATAAATTTTATGATAATCTGACCCTTTACCTGTCCACCGAGAGGAATTCAATATAGCAACTTTTTTTTACAAAATTTTTACAATTTAGTTTTGTAAATGTTCCTGAACTACTGCATTTTTTTGATAAATATGTACTTACAATTTTGATACATGTTTACTATAGATTTCACAAAATATACAAAAACATTATAATTTTTTATATTTTCTCCGTAAATATTGCAATACTAAATTATGGATTATCAATTTCATACTAAATATAATTACTATAATTAGTATTTATTCAAATATTATACTTATAAATCAAAGAATTACTGTAAATCAGGCTGTAATTAAGAAAATAGATGTTGATGTTGTTTTTGGAATAATTCAACAATTCCTTCTAAAAATTAAACAGTATCTACAGATTTGCATCGAGGCGTTTTTTATGATAGTGATTTTAATCACTGTCAGATTAAATCTATACTGGACTCAACTATGCCACGTCCCCACTGTGCTGGGTTTTTACTATTGAATAGATAATGGTCTAAATAAAATGTTAACTGGTGAATAACCAATTTTGTATTATTTCTTTTTGAGATATTAGCATTTAAAGATTAAGAAAATATGAAAATCGGGGTAGTATTTTGGGATGCTCTATATTTACTATAACTCACAGATAGTAATTATTCTACGCTGAGAACCCCTCTCTCTTGTAACTAAAAATTATATTAACTCAAAAATTTATCTTAATCATATGTTTTCTTTCATCATGGAGGTTCTATCTCTCATATTCCCCTCGTAAAAATAATCATGCTAACTCTCCTAGGCCAAATTGTGACCTCTTCAGGGATATAATTTTTTAGGGAGCTAAATGTAATGAGGCAACGCTAATTTTTCTTTATATCACTAATAAATTTGCGTTTTATCTTTAAAGTACCAATCATAACAGTTATAATTCATCGATTTTAAACTGGGCCCGTTAGAGGTAGCAAAGAGCGCTTACTGTTCCTGTGCTTATACCTTCATGTATAATAACTCTTACCTATTTGTAGTTAAGAAAATTGTCAATAGATAGCAGCAAAATATCCGCTGCTTTAATAGAATTAAGTAGAAATTTGACGGTTACATTACATAATCACTTAGTTTTTAAACCTTTTAGTTAATTATTTACTTAATACATTAAAATATATTACACCAATACGATAAATTACCGCGTCAAATAAAATTATTGTTACCGGTAATTTACGAAGTCAAATCCAACTAAGTCTATTAACATTGATTGTACAATATTTCTAAATAATAATAAATGTCTAATTCAATTGTATCGTGGTCATGTCCTATGAAACAAATCTCAATCCTAGAACCTCATTATTTATTTCGTTTGATCAAATGCAGACTTCGCACACAATGTGGAGCCATCATTGCCCCAGGATCACTACGGTAATAACATCAACTGAGGTACTTATTATGACCGCATGTATGTGTAATTATATTGTTGTTTGAGTGATGTCGGCCAGTTCGGCCTTTTGCAACGATAATCGATATAATATGCTCGGCGAACTGAGAAGACAGACAGATTGCACAACCGACAAAGGATAATCCCACCGAAAATTAATAATTTCAAGACTGCCTAGTCGTTTTTGACAAGAATTACGTTTGATTCTACCCGACTTACCTGCTGTTTTAACTATCATATATTGTGGCGTCACTTAATCATTCGGGTTCATCCCGAGTAAAATTACATCAAATCACTAGAATACTTGAAAAGTGATAGTGTTTAGAAATAATTAAATTTTTTATATACTATACAAACTAGAGTTTTAAGATTGTTGAGTATTTAATCAATAGATAATTCTTTTAAGCGGCCCCTACACGATCAATAATATTCAACAATAATTGATATTGCGCGATATTATTGAAAGTTTAGTATATATACTGAAGAAATCAAACAGGGTTGGAAATTTATTGCACAATACACAATATTATTGTACGTTAGCATGTGATATTGTACAAAAGTACGCAATAGTTGTTATGAGTTATCGGTTAGATACATTTTTAAAACAGTAGTAATTTATAATATCACATAAATTGATGGTAAACACTTTGTAAACACGCATTAAATATACGCGCTATGATGATAGGTTACATAGGTAATGAATATTTTTCAATTGAATATTGGACAATAATATTGAGTGGTTTAGGGCAAATAAATATTGCACAAAATATTGACACAATTTAATTGATTCAGTATTATTGATCGTGTAGGGGCCCCTTACTCGTACTTAATAACTTGTCGGATTTATCAAATATTGTAAAGTATAAATCGAGAAATATTGTTTCTTGAAAATGATATTTTACATGGAAATTTTTAAACTATAATAACATTTTTATGTTTTACTAATGATTCACGGGTTTTAATAAAATTTAGTTTTTTTGCTTCTCATCGGGTGCTATAATTTCATAACTTAACGAAGTTCATATGGTAAATAAAAATGACGATTTAATTAAAATTTAAGTATACGCAATAATCATATTGGGCTCCGAAAAAAATTGACATAAATTCTTGTTTTCATCAAATATTTTAAAATATGATAAAAACGCTTAAATCATACGTATACATTTTTATTCGATCAATTAAACATTTGAGTTAAGAAATTGTACAAAAAATATGTTGTTGACATTTAAATTATTTTTATTGGCAACTTTATGTCACTGTTTAAATTCGAAATACATATTTAATAAAAAATATTAACTTACCAATGAAACACCAAGTTAACTAATTTACAATCAACACGTTACAAGTATAATGTTCCGGTTTATATCAAAAAAAGAGTTCTGAAAAGACTTCTTAGATATCGTGCACCATCGATGGCGATAAGTATTAAAAAGGACAGATGGTATGTACCTCAATCAAATCATCACACATGAACAGAATTTTAAGCCCTTAGATAAGATGTAAAACGGAAACCAAGAAAAAATAAAAAACATCTAGCTCACGGATTAGATATGGAAGTTAAAACACATCTGGAGCCCAACGATATTATTTTATATTTCGACTGAAGTTAAAGTTATCGGAGCCTTATGAAGATCAAATGGTAGTAAAATTGTACATTTTCATTATTACTATATGTAGTATAAACCTATTAAAAAACATCAAACAGAATGTTCACTTTTTTGGACAATAGTCATTTTTCAATATCCTCATCCCAAGACTATTATTTTGTAAAAATGGTTGACTAATAAAAATCAATATATTCGTTAATTATGTTTTTAAGGTAGAATTTTAGCAGCGGGATACGTTTAATATATTTTTATTAGGGTCATGTGACAATTAAATACACGTACCTTATTGATAAATGAATACTTAACACTGAAAACTAAATACGAAGATCAGTACAATGAAATACATCTATTATGGAATATCTACAAATTATTATTGTTTCTTGTATTTAACACCCTGAAACTCCTGTTGTCATTCGATAATCATCTCTCATAAGTTATCTCATTAAACAACCTCGATCGTAATACCGTTATTGTTATTTCAAAACCTAAATAAATTATTTTTCAAGTAATAATAATAACAAGTAAAAATTCTCCCGTAGAGGCGTATGGTTCCAATTTTAGATACTTGAAAATGCTTATCTAAAAATAACTATACATAATGTGTGGTACTAGATTTAAAAACAGTAAATATTGATTGTTTAAAAAAAATGATTTTTATTTCCATTTATGTAAATAAAAATTTTTATTAAACGATGCGGCAGCGGATTAATATTAGTGCGTTTACCGATTTGAATATTAAAAAGGAACCTGAAAACCCGTAACGCGCTAGAAGATTTTTTTTTTTACCCGAACAGCTTCAACGGCTAAGATAGCCGTCGGTAGGAAAAAACCTGTTTGGTTGTCATTCCCCAACAATCATTTTCCACTACACACAACCAGCACGTACACGACCTACCGGCCAAAGAGGTATTACCTGGTCACTAGGGGTTCAGTGACCATGTCAAGGATTTACTACACACTCTATCCGAGTTGGACGCTGTTCCGAAATAGAAAGAGAGAGAAACCTGTTGCATGTCCGTACAGGATAACACACCCTCTCGTCCGAGCACATGATAATATAAGACCGAAACCGGTTTTGCCACTACTCAACTTAAAATGTTTTATTATATTCTCTGTTACAGGGTGACGCAGAAGTCGGCCTTTAGTACACCCTCGGCAACGACTCCGTCGTCTTATACTTTCAGTTTTCGTAGCCGATGAAAGTTTTCCTAGCCCTATTCGCATTAAATTTCACGTTGTTAAACACACTCCATTGTTAGCAAATACCGCCAAGTATGTGTGTCCTTTGAAAGCATGAACGTTTGCTTGTCGCAGAATACAATTACAAACGGTCTGTGTAATTTTGTTAACATTCATTATTTCTACAGATAATTTTTCTTACCTGTTGCCTATTCAATAATCGCACAATACGGTGATCAGAGCGTCATAAAGATGCTGAGAGACATGTAGTTCGACATCATTGTTGCGCAAAAAATACGAGAATACGCAACGAAGTAGACGAGGGTGTGACGTTTTATGTTAAGGACTCTTGTCGCACCCTATGCGCATAAGAAAATACCGACTTTGTATATACCTGTACAAAGATACTGGCTACCGCGCTTTAAACACATATATGTATACACGCATATGTAAGTAAACAGTAGCTACCTCGGATTTTTTTTTTAAAGCACCCTAACATTAATCAATACACTATTGTGTACGTCTGAGGTGTTCATAAAGCGTACAACCTTGTAAAAAATGGAACCCAGTTCAATATCTAAATCCGATATTGTTTTCAATGCGCACTAAAATATAAATTCAAATTTGCATTCTAATTCGGATCTTGGAGAGAATTGTATGAACCATCAATAATCATAAATGTTTACAAAAACTGCCGGCGACATTTGTATTAGCCTGATATTTCAGAGTAATTTTCACCACTTATATGAATTATACAGTCAAACTGCAACTAATTTGGAGTACCGAGTGTACTCGTACACTTTCAATGAATATCTATTTGTGGTAATGCCGAAAAATTTACATACTACTAAAATGTATTTATAACGTGTCAGTATAAATAGTATATTACGGTGTATTAATACTACGAAGGTTACAAAAAAAAAAAAAAAAGTAACCCGTATTCGTTTACAATGATTTGTCGTCTAGAGTTTAACGGCACTAGGTGTACAATTATATTTACACTAAAATTAAAAGTTTCAAAACTTGAGTTGAAATTTCTTTGCGAAATATGTAAAACTCGTTTTGTTTGTTATTGATTTGAAACGATTGTCGTTTGTATAAACCAAAAAAAAACAACGAATAATTTATTTAATAATTAATATGAGCAACTAATGGGCAAAACATTAAACGGAATGTGTCCGAATCAACAGAATAAAATAATAATTATTCTGTAAATACAGAACAAGTATTGTCCAGTAGAGCGTAGGAATAAATTCATACAATAGGAACGGCATTTACTGTGTTGTAATAACAATATTAAACGAAAATGGAGCATAGTATCCGAGTGAATGGATGGATTTTAAAATAACAAAAAATATATATACAGTTGGATCAAGAACAGGTCTAAAACGACTTATAAGGGATGCCAGACTACAGAAAATCATTGTCGTTTTGTAACTAATTCATTGAAGAATAAATAATTCAACAATGTAAAATGAATTATATTGACAGGTGATTATGTTAATGCCATGCGTGGACGAAGATGAAAAAATATTTTTTCTTATAGTGATCTTTTGACAAAAACTGGGGGATTTTCGTTTATTTATTTATTTCCAAGGGGGCGAATCAGGTGGCTGAACTCTATTTAGGCGTAAATGCCAGCGAAGTGCACCCCATATAAACCACCGTATATCATACGTCGGATTAAAAAAAAAAAAAAAAAAAAAATAATAATAATAAATTTTACATTTTATGATGAAATAATTCGAAAAGAAAAAAGCGCAGTATGAAAAATATACATTTTTTTCGTTATGATTATTCTTATTTTTTTCTTTAAGAAAATTGTTTAACCTGAAAATTCGTCTAGTGGAATTAGTGGCGATGGTATTATCTGATTGTGGCAGAGTTATTCGACCTGTCTGGCGAGTTTCGATAAAAAGCTGAACAATAATTCTGGACGGGTGCTAAAAGACGCATTTATTAGCAGCGTTAGTTCATTCACATTATTTTATCACTACCATATTAATTAAATTTGTGTATAAACGTAGGGTCATGTCGACATGTACTGTTTTATTAGCTATGCTTAACTATTTTGTATTTAGATTCAGTACGTTGACTTAACCATAACAAAAATAATTAATGAAAACATTAACATACCCATCGCCGTGTGCGAATTTATTAACCGATTCGAACTAACAAAGTTTGTCGGTCACCAGTTTTAAATTCAATTGCCATCGTGTTTTTTTATCGTTATCTACCCGAAATGATCTAAGTATGCGAGAAACGTTAATGGTGATTGTATCATAACAAAATTTAAGACACGCCGCATATTGTTTATGGTTTTTGTTTAATACATAGAGTATAGTTTCCGACTGAAAATCTTGTATGGTGAAATTATAAAGTTAATTCGTTAAGAAATGTTGATTTTAGGACCTGAATAAAGGCTAAATAAAGATTCGCTAAGAATCTTTTATATAAGGAAAAAGATTTCCCTCCTCGGCTAGAATTTGTGACGTAATAAGGTTAATAAATTTTTCGCTAATAAACTAAAAGTTCATAACGTATGCAAAAGTATATACATATTTGCTAATAGATTTTATTGAAATAATTTTTTTTATAAATTAAATAATATAATGATTCTAGCAGTCCAAGGCAAGTGTTATTTCTGACACCTGAGGCGTATGACTTCCTTTACCTCCTTCTAGGGATATCATTTACCGTTTGCATATTATAAAAATTCTGTGTTTTCAACTAGTTTCCTAAGGTTTAACCTTTCAACATCCAAAAAAGAGATAATAATCCCTCCGCATCGTTAAATCCTACAGAGTGACCTCTATAATCAGTAGCGGATCTAGGATTTTTTACAGCGGGTCTTATTTTACTATTATTGCTTCTTAGCAAACCCTTATTCAAATTTCCCGCTGATAAAGGCGAGGGAGGGATAGAATACAAAATTTGGGATTTTAAATACTTTTAAAAGTTAATTCCAAAATATATTAGTGCGCGGATCTACTTTCCCTGTTGTTTTATCTATTTTCAATTCTATCAGAATTTTTATATGATGAAAACTTTCACTCGATCATTATATAAAAACACTTTTACTTGTTCACGGTAACTTCTTATGTTTGTTTTAAATCTGAATACTAAAAGAATAATTACACATAATAGTAGCACCTACTTATAGTATTAACAGTATGCATAGTATTAACTAACAGTCAATGAAGATACGTCTGTATATACCAACTTGATTACAATTTATAATATTGATTATACAATTAAAAAAATTATTTAAAAAAAATATTTTTTCATAAAGCAATATTCATGGATTTTTTTTTTGAAACGCAGTTATGCAAGTTTTGCATATTGACTGAATTTTTATTTATTTAACTTCAGAATTATTGTGCCCTCAAAAACCAAATGGATAATTTGGGACACTGGCGTAATCATAGGGAGAGGTACGGATGTCATTACTTATATGACAAAAGTAATTACATAGCGAAGATACAATTTTTTTTCATTTGTAGGAGAAAGTCAAGATTTTTCTATGTATATCCACTCCCCGAGACGAAATCCTAATTACGCCATTGATTAGGGCCTAATTAAGATTTTTTTTGGCTCCTTCTGTTTGTTTTTAAATTGAAATAACTAGTTTTTGTCTGTATAAAATATTATTTACTAACTAACATTGATGTATATTAACGACAAAGGTTAATTCGAGAGTATCGTTTTTTGCTTATTTTCTTAAAAACCTCTTTCCGAAATCGTTATTATAAATAATTACTATTAAATTTTATGGAAAATAGCATGCGTGTATAATAATATACGATAAATCTCTCTTTGAAAGCACATATTGTAGTACATACGAATGCGGGTCCCATATAAAGACCTTTCTCGGCTCACCACCACTAAGAATTCTTTTATAAAAATTTATTGATCCTAAATATCCATTTAAACACTTTACTGTTAGACAATTCAAAGATTACAGTTATATATATATAATATAATATTACAATGTTCGAGTGAAATGGACTATTTATAAGATTGTATTTTATAAATAAAATAATTTGTTGACTTGCCAACAATAATGTACGAATTAAATAAATATATATCATCTGGATTGCTAATGTTCCGCGCTGATTATTATTATTTTTTCAATGCCGCAGTTTGTGGTATATTTCCATAATAGTTGCACATTACAAAAATAAATGCAATAGAAGCAAAAAAACTACACTTTTCTAATCTTCATGATTTCTATTGTTTGCTAAATGAAGACGATTATATTCGTAGCTGAAATTAGAACGAAACAAATAAACACCATCGAGATGAATAGCAATTAATTATTTGCGTTTGACAACAACACGATCATTGCGTTGTTAAAGCAACTAGCGCACTAAGTGAGTTGCATATTTTATTTACACACACCAAGTATTTGTGGAAGATGAGACATGTGTGCGGGACGGCGCAAGGAACGCATAGAACCAGATACGTTCAAAGTGATAATATTTGCAAATTGCACTCGGAGTCATCGTTGCAGTAGAATTTATCTTTTTTGTTTGCATCCGCGATAATACTGAGAGCACAATTCTGTTGCTCGTTTAAACTCGTCGTATTGCACATTATTTCCACTTTATTAAGTATTCCAATCGGTTGTGGCCTCCACACCCCGTGCGGTTTTCTATTGACCGCCCGAGGCTGGCTGTCCTCAGATTTCGTTTAAGGATGACGAGTCCATTAAACTGTAAATAATTTGCGACGGAATACGTGCAGATGTTTGCCCACAACAACAACTCTGAGGTCATAGCTGACCGTTGAACCTGGTCGTCGTAGTAGTATCGCATTGTCAGGAACGGAATAGTATCTCTCTTATTAGTAATTTTCGTTTATAAATACACGATATTTATATTGGGTTGGCAGTAGCCCATTATTTGTACGGCACAGAGCGACCAACGCGCACACACAAACACATGTATCCATACAATCTTAAACGATTTCTATATCTATACGTGTCCGAGATGACTGCGTTGTGTGTGTGTGTTTACTCACAACCATATAGTGTGGTGTTGTGTGCGCTCTCCGAGCAGGCCGCCGCCACTCCGACCAGAGGTGAACGTCCTAGTACGGCGTGTGGCATTAACCTCCCGGCGGCGGCGGCGGCGGCGTATCATTTTCTCCCTCCTATTATCCTGCGACCAAGTCGTCGTCGTCGTCGTCCATATCTTCTTAGAGTCTTAGACGTCTTTTTATTTTCCATTACGCCATCAGACGTAATGAGCCGGGTTTTTATATAAACAAATAGATCTGGCCGAGGGTAAAAAAATAACCCATACGCGCTCAGAGGACACTACGCGTTAAAACAGTCGTGTGTACAATTCCCGGGGTCGTAAACCTTTTGTACCGGGTACGCGTTTTATTTGTCTTTTACTCTTTGTCACTACACTCGCGGTACTTTCGTTCCACAAAACCTCATATACTTTTAGTTGACCGCCGAAGGAAAATTCTATAAAAACCCACCCGCAGATGGGTACTCGCCCCTGGAATCTGTTTTCACTGGTGTCCGACAGTATTCTCATAGGACGTTACGAATCCAAGAAAAAATTATCAAAAAAGCACATCGCATTGCCTGCCCTTGAATAATGTGCTCGGAAAACAACATTCACGGTTAGTTGAAATTTACCGACACCGGCTGTGTAGAAGTGCAGAGTTCATGAACTGTTTGTCGCTCCAAATAGATCCATGTTCGATGTGTCGTAAATTAATAACTAAAAAACGGATTACGCAAACAGCTAACGACGTCCCCCGTTGCCTCGTGTTTGAGTGTTGTAACACCACATAACCCGCAGATCCCACATGGACGCCAAAAAGGGGAGTTTCTGCAATAGTTAGTTTCAGAGGCTCCAAATGGGTTCTTAATAACTCCTCGTCATATATTCAATATGGGATACGTAAATCTTTTTTTTTTTTTCAATAGCTATTTTATTGTTACTTAACCATTTTTTTTTTTTT
>NW_026099572.1:45741742-45856299 GCF_025091365.1 Daktulosphaira vitifoliae | reverse complement strand
AAAAAAAAAAAAAAAAAACAATAATAATAATAAATTTTACATTTTATGATGAAATAATTCGAAAAGAAAAAAGCGCAGTATGAAAAATATACATTTTTTTCGTTATGATTATTCTTATTTTTTTCTTTAAGAAAATTGTTTAACCTGAAAATTCGTCTAGTGGAATTAGTGGCGATGGTATTATCTGATTGTGGCAGAGTTATTCGACCTGTCTGGCGAGTTTCGATAAAAAGCTGAACAATAATTCTGGACGGGTGCTAAAAGACGCATTTATTAGCAGCGTTAGTTCATTCACATTATTTTATCACTACCATATTAATTAAATTTGTGTATAAACGTAGGGTCATGTCGACATGTACTGTTTTATTAGCTATGCTTAACTATTTTGTATTTAGATTCAGTACGTTGACTTAACCATAACAAAAATAATTAATGAAAACATTAACATACCCATCGCCGTGTGCGAATTTATTAACCGATTCGAACTAACAAAGTTTGTCGGTCACCAGTTTTAAATTCAATTGCCATCGTGTTTTTTTATCGTTATCTACCCGAAATGATCTAAGTATGCGAGAAACGTTAATGGTGATTGTATCATAACAAAATTTAAGACACGCCTCATATTGTTTATGGTTTTTGTTTAATACATAGAGTATAGTGTCCGACTGAAAATCTTGTATGGTGAAATTATAAAGTTAATTCGTTAAGAAATGTTGATTTTAGGACCTGAATAAAGGCTAAATAAAGATTCGCTAAGAATCTTTTATATAAGGAAAAAGATTTCCCTCCTCGGCTAGAATTTGTGACGTAATAAGGTTAATAAATTTTTCGCTAATAAACTAAAAGTTCATAACGTATGCAAAAGTATATACATATTTGCTAATAGATTTTATTGAAATAATTTTTTTTATAAATTAAATAATATAATGATTCTAGCAGTCCAAGGCAAGTGTTATTTCTGACACCTGAGGCGTATGACTTCCTTTACCTCCTTCTAGGGATATCATTTACCGTTTGCATATTATAAAAATTCTGTGTTTTCAACTAGTTTCCTAAGGTTTAACCTTTCAACATCCAAAAAAGAGATAATAATCCCTCCGCATCGTTAAATCCTACAGAGTGACCTCTATAATCAGTAGCGGATCTAGGATTTTTTACAGCGGGTCTTATTTTACTATTATTGCTTCTTAGCAAACCCTTATTCAAATTTCCCGCTGATAAAGGCGAGGGAGGGATAGAATACAAAATTTGGGATTTTAAATACTTTTGAAAGTTAATTCCAAAATATATTAGTGCGCGGATCTACTTTCCCTGTTGTTTTATCTATTTTCAATTCTATCAGAATTTTTATATGATGAAAACTTTCACTCGATCATTATATAAAAACACTTTTACTTGTTCACGGTAACTTCTTATGTTTGTTTTAAATCTGAATACTAAAAGAATAATTACACATAATAGTAGCACCTACTTATAGTATTAACAGTATGCATAGTATTAACTAACAGTCAATGAAGATACGTCTGTATATACCAACTTGATTACAATTTATAATATTGATTATACAATTAAAAAAATTATTTAAAAAAAATATTTTTTCATAAAGCAATATTCATGGATTTTTTTTTTGAAACGCAGTTATGCAAGTTTTGCATATTGACTGAATTTTTATTTATTTAACTTCAGAATTATTGTGCCCTCAAAAACCAAATGGATAATTTGGGACACTGGCGTAATCATAGGGAGAGGTACGGATGTCATTACTTATATGACAAAAGTAATTACATAGCGAAGATACAATTTTTTTTCATTTGTAGGAGAAAGTCAAGATTTTTCTATGTATATCCACTCCCCGAGACGAAATCCTAATTACGCCATTGATTAGGGCCTAATTAAGATTTTTTTTGGCTCCTTCTGTTTGTTTTTAAATTGAAATAACTAGTTTTTGTCTGTATAAAATATTATTTACTAACTAACATTGATGTATATTAACGACAAAGGTTAATTCGAGAGTATCGTTTTTTGCTTATTTTCTTAAAAACCTCTTTCCGAAATCGTTATTATAAATAATTACTATTAAATTTTATGGAAAATAGCATGCGTGTATAATAATATACGATAAATCTCTCTTTGAAAGCACATATTGTAGTACATACGAATGCGGGTCCCATATAAAGACCTTTCTCGGCTCACCACCACTAAGAATTCTTTTATAAAAATTTATTGATCCTAAATATCCATTTAAACACTTTACTGTTAGACAATTCAAAGATTACAGTTATATATATATAATATAATATTACAATGTTCGAGTGAAATGGACTATTTATAAGATTGTATTTTATAAATAAAATAATTTGTTGACTTGCCAACAATAATGTACGAATTAAATAAATATATATCATCTGGATTGCTAATGTTCCGCGCTGATTATTATTATTTTTTCAATGCCGCAGTTTGTGGTATATTTCCATAATAGTTGCACATTACAAAAATAAATGCAATAGAAGCAAAAAAACTACACTTTTCTAATCTTCATGATTTCTATTGTTTGCTAAATGAAGACGATTATATTCGTAGCTGAAATTAGAACGAAACAAATAAACACCATCGAGATGAATAGCAATTAATTATTTGCGTTTGACAACAACACGATCATTGCGTTGTTAAAGCAACTAGCGCACTAAGTGAGTTGCATATTTTATTTACACACACCAAGTATTTGTGGAAGATGAGACATGTGTGCGGGACGGCGCAAGGAACGCATAGAACCAGATACGTTCAAAGTGATAATATTTGCAAATTGCACTCGGAGTCATCGTTGCAGTAGAATTTATCTTTTTTGTTTGCATCCGCGATAATACTGAGAGCACAATTCTGTTGCTCGTTTAAACTCGTCGTATTGCACATTATTTCCACTTTATTAAGTATTCCAATCGGTTGTGGCCTCCACACCCCGTGCGGTTTTCTATTGACCGCCCGAGGCTGGCTGTCCTCAGATTTCGTTTAAGGATGACGAGTCCATTAAACTGTAAATAATTTGCGACGGAATACGTGCAGATGTTTGCACACAACAACAACTCTGAGGTCATAGCTGACCGTTGAACCTGGTCGTCGTAGTAGTATCGCATTGTCAGGAACGGAATAGTATCTCTCTTATTAGTAATTTTCGTTTATAAATACACGATATTTATATTGGGTTGGCAGTAGCCCATTATTTGTACGGCACAGAGCGACCAACGCGCACACACAAACACATGTATCCATACAATCTTAAACGATTTCTATATCTATACGTGTCCGAGATGACTGCGTTGTGTGTGTGTGTTTACTCACAACCATATAGTGTGGTGTTGTGTGCGCTCTCCGAGCAGGCCGCCGCCACTCCGACCAGAGGTGAACGTCCTAGTACGGCGTGTGGCATTAACCTCCCGGCGGCGGCGGCGGCGTATCATTTTCTCCCTCCTATTATCCTGCGACCAAGTCGTCGTCGTCGTCCATATCTTCTTAGAGTCTTAGACGTCTTTTTATTTTCCATTACGCCATCAGACGTAATGAGCCGGGTTTTTATATAAACAAATAGATCTGGCCGAGGGTAAAAAAATAACCCATACGCGCTCAGAGGACACTACGCGTTAAAACAGTCGTGTGTACAATTCCCGGGGTCGTAAACCTTTTGTACCGGGTACGCGTTTTATTTGTCTTTTACTCTTTGTCACTACACTCGCGGTACTTTCGTTCCACAAAACCTCATATACTTTTAGTTGACCGCCGAAGGAAAATTCTATAAAAACCCACCCGCAGATGGGTACTCGCCCCTGGAATCTGTTTTCACTGGTGTCCGACAGTATTCTCATAGGACGTTACGAATCCAAGAAAAAATTATCAAAAAAGCACATCGCATTGCCTGCCCTTGAATAATGTGCTCGGAAAACAACATTCACGGTTAGTTGAAATTTACCGACACCGGCTGTGTAGAAGTGCAGAGTTCATGAACTGTTTGTCGCTCCAAATAGATCCATGTTCGATGTGTCGTAAATTAATAACTAAAAAACGGATTACGCAAACAGCTAACGACGTCCCCCGTTGCCTCGTGTTTGAGTGTTGTAACACCACATAACCCGCAGATCCCACATGGACGCCAAAAAGGGGAGTTTCTGCAATAGTTAGTTTCAGAGGCTCCAAATGGGTTCTTAATAACTCCTCGTCATATATTCAATATGGGATACGTAAATCTTTTTTTTTTTTTCAATAGCTATTTTATTGTTACTTAACCATTTTTTTTTTTTTTTTTTATCACAATATGTGCACGCAGTGCACGTGAACCAATACATCTAAATAAACATTAACTTTATCACCTGAAGGTTGTACGGAATTTAACTATTTAAACGCGCTAAATAACAAACATATTTATACGCGTTCTAAATAAAGAACCGTTTAACATTTGCAAGTTTTAGCATAAAAAACAGTTTCGTTCTTTTAAATTAATCACTAATACGTACATGTTTTATGATACACAAAACCTTACGCCGCATTAGAAATAAAACTTTTTGTTTTATTTAATAAATGATGTTATAGCTTGGGAAGTTATTTTTTTAACGAAAACAACATGTTTCACTTAAGACCTAAACTATTTTGTTTTAGAGAGATGCAAAAAAAAAAAAACTAATAAACGTTTTTTTACATGATATTTCATATAAATATTTCCAGATTCGGACAGAACTAAATAATAAATCTTTAAATCACTTATCTTTGTATAATAATAACAAAGAACAAAGTAATTGAAATTGCATTTTGTAAGCGAATAAAACACATGCATATCGTTGGCTATGTGTCAAAATTTAATGTACCATTGAAAAATTGTACTATTTTTTTTTTTTTTAATGCATAGATGAAAGTGAATTGTGTCAATTTAAGTGGGAGGTTTGGTACACTATGCAATTATTGAATGGAGGTAAATATAAATGCAAAATTCTATACTAACAAAATAGAACTTGTTATGCAGATCACAGCGGTTGTAGAATTTATTTTTAATGACTAATTTAACTCGGGTGTGTCATTGCTTTTTAAGATAACTTACAAACCTAAACCATTACTAAGTATGTATAGCTTATACACACGAGCCTGACCTATCAGCGTTGGTTCATTATTTTCTTTATAGAATTATATTCTTTGGGTACAACGCTGACATACTTTACTTTTCTTTTGTTTAAAATGAATTTTGCATGTATAATAAAGTAAATTATTTCATTTGTGTTAGAACACAGGAAATAGCGAAGAAAACATATTTTTAATTTTATGATTCATTATTAATAGTATAATTGTGTTTTTTTATAAATACAAAAAAAAAAACAAGAGATTTACTGAATATATCAAATTTTATTTAGTATTAATATGTATTATGACTTCGATAAGGTCAGTTAAATATTATTATGAATGAATTATTATAATTACACATTTATTAACATCGCAAAGACTTGTAAATATTAATAGCTATAAGACTAAGAAAACCTTGAGCGAAGTCTTTAGAGTGCAATAAAATAGAGTTCACGGTTGAGATTATATTGGCAAGAAGTTTTTTATGTTTGCGAAAACAATGCACAAGTCTTATATCGGAGAAGGTTGCAAAGTGATGACTGTAGGCATTCCGAGATATCAACAAAAGGATAGGGCAGTTGTCCGTATGTTTTCAGGATGTGCTCTTCATGGTGTATGGAGTGAGAAAAAAGATAGGTCAATGTACTCATCGCATGCTCAATGGCAGAATTTCACTATTTCGTTGGACAAGTAATGCAAAATATATGCTTGACTAAGGAACGTGCAGCCCTCCTGGAGAGATATGAGTAGGTGGCTTCCTGTTTCCGATAACAATTCTCAAATAGATAATGGATGACACAATTATAAATTTCATTTAAAATTTTCTTCAATTATTAGCCGCTATTACAGTTAAATTGATTAGTACAAAAAAAAATGTATTGTTTATTAGTTTCAATAGACCTTTACAAATCGATTAGTATTAACAATTATAATAAATAATGTATTATTGATTAACAAAAATTAATTTTAATTTACCGACATTTTAACAAATTGTTAATTTTAATGCATGTTTAATAAAGCAAATTAATGTGCTCAAATATGATTGGATAGTAGTTTAGCTAGAAAATAAATTTGGTTACAAAAACTTTTATTTTTAGACGCGCCATGAACTAATTAAATTAGTTTACCAAATTTATGTCCTCAAAACTGACTCAAATATTTTAGCGCAAATTAATGTTGAAAGGGATAACAATTTATCAAACAAATTTTCTTCGAGGACTACAGGCCGAGTTAGCTACTCGTTTTTTAACATTTAATTATATTACAATTAATTTTGCTATAGTAATTATTATCATTATATACTGTCGTTCATATAATTTTCAATTCGTATATATTAAGGCTAATTTTGATTGTAATTTAAAATATTAAATTTCCGATCCATGACATAATTTCAGTTGCTATACTTTATTATTTATAAATACGTCAAATGCCTATTTCTAATTAAAAACATGTAAGAGTTCGACACGAATTTCTCGTCAAGTATTTATTTGTTCAACAATTATTACTTTCACAATGACATTGTAATATATGAAATAGTATTAATTATGATTCGTTATCCACATAGATTCTATTTAAACCTGTTATAAACTTTACTATTTATAATAATTCACCAGGTAAAATTGTCACGTATGAATTTCAATGTTGAGTTATAATTCTAACATTACAATACTTAAAATGTTATTTATTTTAAAATATGAATCATGTAGATAGTTTAAAAAAAAAAAATTGCTTTAAGAGTTGAAACACTTGTATAGGTTAGTAACATGTAGGTCGAACCAGGTCTAGAACAAAAAAAAGTTCCGTTTGTCCGTTACAGCACGCGTGAATAACAAATACCTTTTTTTATGCTTTTATACAATTACCTTATCTTTGGTTTAATTTATACAAACACATTAATCATACCACAGGAAAACATTGCACTGGTATTGTTTAATTGCAAAAGACATAACACAAACACAAAACGACACAACTTGTGGCTGAATAAAAAAACAGTGCTATTCAAAACAATAACACACCAATTGCAATTGTGAATAGTTTACCGACACCCACATAAATGCAATTCGAGTACCAAGTACTATTATGTTAGTGGGTCGTTTAGTGTGTAATACGGTTCATTCGAGGTTTACTTGAAAATTGTATAGTTAGTTAGACAAAGAGTATTAATGGCACGTGTATTTTTGGAAAAGCGAGAGTAAACACTTGAGAAATGTTTTTATAAAGAATTAAATGATGATTGATGAAAAACAACAACTATTTAAAGTTTACTTAAAAAATTATCAATCAGGCCGACTATTTAGTTTATTCACTTAAATTTGCATTGATATTTCACTTTTAGTATTTAATGGTTGATTAATGTTTTTCGTTTTTCTTAGTTAAAATGATGTATCTTAACAAAGTTCATGTGACTTTTTACATGGAAGTTTCTATATTCTGTTTGGCGTTACATTCTAAGTTTTCATTATCTGATCTCTAGTCGTACACCAATCGCAATTTAAAATCTTCCGCGCTGTTTCATTTAGCCGATTTTGTCATTGGAAACTACTATATAGTTTAGCATTCATTTGTTTTTAGTAATGGTATTGGTTGCTTCAATTATCATTACTTTATTTATCTTTAAATCTTTATCTTTCGAATTCATAATAGTAAGTAAGTTGATCGCTATAAATTCAAATGGTTCGGGAAGATTAAAAGATCAACAGATACAATACTAAAGGATATTATAATTCTACTGTCGGTGTTTGGATCATCGTCAAAGGCGTCGGTACCTTTTATATTCTTCCATAAAAGAAAAAGAAAATGTCCGACGTCATGAACTGCTGGTTGCATTTAACACTCGAATAGGTAATAGTACAATAAGAATAACAATACAATTTTGTTTTTTTGAACTTTATTCGCTTATTTTTCTTTTCAAACCGCAATTTCGGTTAAATTTTATCAATGACCTAAATTGTATAGAGGAATAACTTTTCAAATAGAAACAACAATTTTAGGATGATTTATTTTTTAGTTTTCGTACAAAGTCTGCCTTTTTTTTAATCGTGCTCCAATTCTAAACAGTTTATGGAACCAAATTAAATTTAATTTTTTTAACAACATATCATCTTAAATATTAGTTATAATTTATAGCACTCCACTTCTACAGATTTCATCATTTTAACACAACATAATTTTATCAATTAAAAACAATTGAAAACCCCACTATTGTATTATTATTAACAGGTGTACGTTTTTTGGCATTATCAGAGCATTAAGGTTATCAACGTCCGTCGTCCAAAAATCAATGCCAAATTTTTATCAAAGAACAGAAACTTAGATAGAGCATGCGGACAACTCCAAATTTTTAATTAACCTTAAATATTTTGTAATAGCAGACTGTGTGATGTTTGAGCATTCGTAAATCTCGGTCATACTTCGTAATATTGTGTAATTATACGCAAACGAAAACTGTAATCATTAACTACACTAATATTCTAGGAAATAGCTACAAATGTATAGTTTTTTTAATCTCAAGAATGTATAGGGCTATAAAACGAAACAGTAGGCACGAAACAATGGTATCCGATAACATAGTAACAATATTAGCCGTGGGACTATTATCTAGTTTTATATTTCTCGTGAAAATAATAGTAATATTAAATATATATATTGATTATACATATTTTTTTTCCATTTAACAATCTCATGAATATCACTTTATGATAAATCACTTTCAGTCACGTCAACAGATATCTCTTCTAGAAAAATTATCAGCATTTTTTTTTTTAGGTTCGCGACAATCCTGCTCGCTGTTTTTTAACCGTCCAAACTCCCGTTAAATTTTTTAACGTTTACAGTTAGTTTGTCTGTAAACCAGTTTAGTATTCCAGAACTATAAAAATGAAACGGACCGTTCTGATTAAAATTTTTTTTTTTTTTAGTATACTCAACTTGTCACTCCAGTCAGAAACGGTTGCGACCGTCGAATATTTTACTGCATGTATATAGATAAATTGTTTTTTTTTACCCGTCAGTACAACGTACCGAAATTCAAAAGACACTCTATGTATGACACAACGGTAGGTCAAATTTTGAATTCCGGTTGACGTTTTCTCTGGTCACAAAATTTCGAATCCTTTTGCGAAAATTGTGTCAAATATATACAATGTTTATCAGACAGTGAACTGCTTAAATCAAAAGTTAAATGAAGATCGAAGTTTTGCAATGCCATTACAGCCAACGAAATTTTAAACTCGACATTTAAATACTTTTTGATTTATAGAAGTACATTTTTTTATTTCTTTAGACAAATTGTAAACTCCGTCAAAAATGTTTTATACCAGTTTTAAGAACTGATAAATTTAATTTCACAAACTACGACAAATATGAAATTTCCTAAAAACTCTATTATTGATGACACATAAATGATCGGCTGATGTGTGTAGGCGAATTTATGGGTTTTAGTAGAATGATAACATTTTGTATAAAATTTAAAAAGGTTGATAATTATCACGGATTTTTCTCGTTGGGGGTTAAAGACCTTTTTTTACTTATCACATATTTTTACTAGTTCCAAAGTTATATACTGTTAACAGTAATAGTATGATTTTACCTCTTTATTGCATTGCCGCTTATTGAATAGATGTTATAGTCAAAATAAACAAAAAAATATTTAACTGCACACTTTTTAATTATAATATTTATTTTATTATGTACGTTTATAATTATTAATCAAAATGTATGTACATATTTGTACGTTTTCATTAACCAAATGGTATTCTACATTTTTTGTATAGATTTAAATTGTAATGGGGACTAAAAAATGTTTAGATAAAATCGTTAGTTTTATGTGCAGTGAAGACTGATAAAACATACNTAAAAAGATAAAATCGTTAGTTTTATGTGCAGTGAAGACTGATAAAACATACTGATTTATTTTCTACTTTGTCGGAGTTTGTGAAATNTTTAGATAAAATCGTTAGTTTTATGTGCAGTGAAGACTGATAAAACATACTGATTTATTTTCTACTTTGTCGGAGTTTGTGAAATATAGTTTATCAGTTTTGTCAGAGTTTACATAAGTAAAATTTTGAAAGGATCACTTTAATCGGAGTTTATTACAGCCCTTCTTAACTATTATGTTCAGTAAAACCTACCCAATGCACATTACTTTGGTCTCATTATGATTGGTTGTCTTATCAAATAACGTTTGAACTCAATGAATTTAATTGAACGATAATTTTATACCAACAAAAAATTTACTTATTGGTGTCATGACGATTTGAAACAAGAAGAAGTACAATTGCTGTTAGTTAACGTTAACCGTTACTGGAATTTGTGTTTGTATAATTTATGTTCTTGGGGCCAACAACTGTCCAAGGAACTGTCAAGAAAATTAGGTCATAAAAATATTGGCGGCATTTCATTGTTGTACAGAAACGTACGGAGCACTTCTCGTATTTTGCTTTTTAAGTATAGTACAATTGTTGCATACGCTTTACTAACGAAAAGAACTTATTATACGTTAACATTCAAGTAATGATGTATGCAGAGGGTCATTGGCTCCTTGGTCTTCCTTGACAGCAATATTTATTTCTAAAATAAAGTGAAGAACAGAATAAAAAATTAAGATCTAAAATATCGAGTTTTGTAGATTTCATTACTTTGGCCACTTGTTCAAGTTAGTTTTACGATTGTCACACAACATACCTGAATATTTATTCGGTTTTAAAAAAATAGTTACCCTGGTCAAGGGTATTTCCAGTGTATTACTAATAGCGGAAGTGGATTAGACACAGCTTTTATCATAAATCAAATTACACTATAGTAATCGAGGCTCTTTACTATCTTCATTTTTAATGTAACCGCACTGTAATAAGTACTACATCAAAGATACGGAATGAGTGTATAGCATTATCTTAATAGTCCATACACATTTATGTATATGTATTTAAAATATAATAAATCGTGAAACATCGACTGCTGGGGCGAGTTTTAGGAGAGCCGTTACAAAATATACGTTAACGCGAGTAAATAAGGGAAATAAAACGGTTATTAAAGGTTGGAGTTCCAGGAAACCTAAAAGGTCATTATTTCCATGTATTCGGTATGTTATGACAATGTTTAATTAAAAAACCGATTGTTAAGCCATAACGTGTAACGGCTCTCAAAAACAGCATGTGAATAACCACACAGACGGCGTATTTTGTTCAAGTGGCCTTTACAAGGACTAATTATACTAACTGTTTTACTACCGGAACGTGTTTTTTTGTTATACGCCTTATTTGTTTTTTTTTTTTTTACATTTGTCCGTCATATTAAATATTTTGTTGTCATGGCACATTATCGTCATACTCTAGTTACTATTTTGAACAGTCAAAAATAACTTTTTACGTGATTTCAACGGTTTTACATCAATTCGATGTGTTCCAAACTGGGAGGTAGTAGGTTCCTCAGCGTCTGGTGGTATTTACCATGACATTTATATTTAATGGTACCGATTTGGAGACATTTTTTTCGCAAGTTCCTACAAAAGGCTGTGTAATGAAACTGTAAGCGTGGCAAACATGTGTAACACTATTGTAGAAAGGATTAACTCGGTGTTCGACACAAGTGATATATTTGGTTGTATAGGCCTACCTATAACCGATT
This sequence comes from Daktulosphaira vitifoliae, assembly GCF_025091365.1. Lineage (NCBI taxonomy): Eukaryota > Metazoa > Arthropoda > Insecta > Hemiptera > Phylloxeridae > Daktulosphaira > Daktulosphaira vitifoliae. The sequence goes on along the minus strand of NW_026099572.1, from coordinate 45,844,575 downwards.
ATGAAATGTTTTTCAGAACATCCTATCGTTGTTTCTGCATACCTGCAAAGGCACGTTGTGGCGTCACCTTTTTAGACGCTTAACCCATACCGGTTTACAATACACGCGTCCGCGTTCCCATGAAGTCTCGTGGCATTCAGACGTGAACCCGTAACCCGTCCGATATAACAATATCCTGAAGTTACCAATAGTTTTAGGGCTAAAATCGAAAAAACAATCCCTCGTCGACACGTGGCGGCAGCCTATCGATGGTAAATTGCAATTGAAAATCAAAATGCATCAAGCGGCCGCCACCACGCCCTTCGCTCGTCTTTATAATTAACGACTACAACAGGGTCACTTACCACCTTCTCCTTGGGGCAAAAATGACGGCGACAGTGGCACTCCCTCGATCGAAGCACGCGGCTAAGGTACGTCGAGACACCCGACCATTCATATGTTAGGCGGCAGACTTGCGAAGCAACAGGGTTGAGTTTGAAACAGCTGTTTGTAAAACACAACAAAATATAATAGTAATAACACCGAGGCGAGAATAATGATAATAATAATAATAACAACGAACGCTGAAGTGATTGTGAGCAAAAAAAGCAGGTGATGGCCAAAGGTATACATACCTACCTATCTGCCTACCTGGAGAGCAGGTGCAGCGTTTTGGCGGGAAATTTTCGTAAGGTCGCGCGTGTGCAGGTGGTGTGCGGGTGCCTGGAGGTCAATTATGGTAGATTTTTTGGCGGGAAAATCACGGTATGTTTCGCTATACACGAAGACGAGCAAATAGAAGAGAGAAAAAAGGTACCTTTTATTTGTATGCGTCTGCCTACGACTGCTGCTGCTGCATTTGTTGCTGCCGTCTTGCTCTTTCTTAGGTTCGTACTGTGTGCAGGCTGTGGCGGACGACCAGCTGCCACCCGACCGTCTACGCCAAGGCCCGCGAGGTCCGCCACACCAGGTGTACGCAACAGCTGCATTGCTTTGCTCTCCTCGGTGCTTCTGGACTGCTTCCTTGGTCCTCCACCGCCTCCGCACAAACACGGATCCCGTCAATCTAACCTATCATAAACAAAATAATCCGCCATCGGGTTCCGTGCGTTCTCTCCTTTTCTTACCTGTAGATCTTCTGCGGTCTCATACATGTAACACATCACGCCATGTGCCGCATGATCGGGACGGCTGCTTGGTACATTGAAGTAGAGTCCAAGTGGGGTTTTTCAAAGGAAACATGCGACCAACGGTTTTTTGCAATATCGCCTTTTAAAATAACACTAAGCCCATACGTGATATAGTAGTTTCTATTGAATTCCATGATGACCACGTGGGCCGTCTTAATATCATTTTTAAAAATGTCCAATTTACCTACGTGTTTTTTCATGTGTATTTCAGAAACACCCTTAACATTAAAGAATAAAAATTGTTTTAATTTTCATCTTGGATCTTGATAATATTTTCATTAATTACTCTTGTTATCTATAGACATTTAGTATTATTTCAGTGAATACAAGAAACGAAATTCGGAGAATATTTCATTTTATGCGACTGCCTGAAACATATTTTTATGTTACTTTATTCAAAAAATAAAAAAACAACAGAAAAGTAATTTCCTTGACACAACGTTTGACTATTTATCTATACCTATTACATTATTAGAATTTAAGATAACAGCTATGCATTATACGTCAAAAATAGGTTAGCATTGTTAATTTGATGAAAACTATAAACATTAAATAAAAAAAAAAATCCAAAATATGATCATCAGTAAATCATACGATATTTTCAAATAGAATTTCTTCAACAAATATGAGTTATACGATTCATTATATTATTTATTGTCTGCATTTTTTAAAGAATATACGTATTTCCATGAACAATCTCTGTCAAAATAGTATTTTTATATGTCATTTTGCGGAAATCCCGTGTCCTTATGATCGTGTATTATTTTAAAAAACTGTCCATACACACACACGAATACACGCACATATAGTTGTGTGCACCTTGAGCTTAGGAATTCGATTTACAGTATACAATATTATTGTGCAATAACACAACCAGCTGGAAAAAAAGACGGAATATACATATACGTATGCGCGTCCTGCTGGGGGCGACAATCAGAGAGAAAGAACACACGTGCCTGGCACACTTGCCACGTCTTTTTTCTTATTAAAATAAAACATTTTTCTCCGTTGTGTCCGTGCGAGGGTGGTAAGGGATGGCCGAGAGTCGATGGAACATGAACAAATATTCGGCTTCTTTCAAAGGGACGATGTTGCTATAAAGCAGTTTCGGTACTATCTGGACAGTAGCCATCTATCTGTACGAGGCGGGTGTACCTTCTGTTAATGCAGTCGGCACGTGGTATTCGATACATGAGAGACTAACTGCCTTCCAGGTATCGAATCCATCTAGAAACAATATCTAATCACCTATAAATTACAATTATTGTATAATTTTCAGTTGACATGTCATATGAGACAGATATGTGGACTCCTACGGGGCACTATAAACACGGACCTGATCAATTAAGCGAATAAAATGCCAGATACTCAATGTCGTCATTACTTGACGTTAAAAAGGCTCGTACTACGTATTTTGTATGCTTAGTATTATTCTATAATCATTGTTCAGTTGACTTAGAAATTGTCAAGTCAACTGTCAAATTTTATAATTGAAATTGTCATTTTAGTCAACTCGGATTTGCTCCTTTGTTTGTAACTACAAATCCCGTCTAGTACATTTACTCGTTTTTGATTGTGAAAAACATGAGACTTACTTTGCCAAAATACGTTTATAAATGAATTTTAAAAAATGAACGGTTTGCTGCAACAACTAAATAAATCGACTTTTGAAAAGTTTTTAAGGAAAACAAAATAACAAATTTGTATTTCAATGTATCGAAAAAATACTTCTATTACTACAAATCAATGACGATATACGAACAAATATATATAAATAAAAGCACAGTCGCTGTATAATATTCAGTCAAAAAGTAAACAAACAAAGAACATTTTTAATGTACAGCAGTGTAACACTTTTCCCATTAACTGTTTAGCTAAACTAAACTTAATATTTTTTATACGCGCGTTGATTACGAGATTTATATAATTATGATTTAACGAACGTATAATTAGTGTAAATTTAGCTCAATTGACGCAATTGGTGTTATGAGATACAAGTTGTGTTTAATAATAACCAATTGAAAGAAGAAAAAAACTAATCATAGAAGACAAATAATACAAGTTCAAGGTCTTCAAGATAAATTCAGCACTTAGATCATAAAACAACAGCAAAGTTATGTTTGACACGTTTTATCTAGACCCATTCATGGCATTTTGCATTTCAAAACCTATTGACTAGAGTCTATAACAAACAATGAACGATTTCATTCAGTAACGTTTTAAAAATAGAGAAACGCACTGTAAATATTATGCAATGGATTAGTAAACTACACTAAACGATAAATTGTTGTATTATGTGATAAACATAACGCATATCTGGGTGGAAATCTTATCTCACAAACAAGTTACGTTTTTTAACCGAACCTGTACAATAGGTAGTATATTTCAAAAATTGTTTTTACTTATAATTTGATATATAACATTTATGATAATCGTTGTTGAAGTCAGTGAATAAGAAGCATCGCGGGGGTAAATAATTATTTTACACAAGTCCCCTACGCATTGTCTTTGTTGTGACTTTACCGAAAATAACTTCCCATAAATATTTTTTACCACCCAGAAGTGGTGGTCTGTTATCAAAGTGGTGTGAGCCGTATGTATGTGTGTACATACATACGTTTCTCGGGCACAATGAGTCTTAGTCCTTAACAACGGGTCAGTTTCGTGACCGACCGCTAACGACTTGGTGTAGAGAGTCATTAAGTAGCCTAAATTACAGAGTATGCGTTGTACTCCCACACCAATATTGGAAAGGGATGATGACCGTCTGAGCTGTGCAGAACTCCATACGCCAAGTACGTGTACTAGTATATGACTAGTGTACACGACTGGTTATTGTAATTTTTACCCTTACCTACACACATACGGACACCGTGAAATAAAAACGGATTACAATTCAAAAACATCTGAAATATCTGGAGATTTATTGTCTGAGCGTGGTAGTCTAAGTCCCAAGGCGGATGTAATGTACCCGTCGGAATCAAACAACAGAATTATTAAACTTCTCTTACCTCTAACGAATCAAAAGAACCTCGGATGCGGCGATTGTGTATTAAATTACTTGGATCACGAAAGAGATCTTGTACTAAATGTCTTAGATCATTAGTCCGTTCAGGTAACTACCGTGTTGCGCCAATGGGCTGTTCATCAATATAAAAAATTGTGAAGTTTTTATTAAACAACACACCTTTATCATGATATTCGATGGTATATCATTTTATAAAAATAATTTGTACATCAACTCTAATTACTATATGAATATTGCATGATAGTTAGAATTGTCTTCCTAATCCTTTCAAGTTATATAATTAAATTAAATACGAGCGAAATAATTTTACGAGAACAAAAAAAATATTTTAACCACTTGGTAGGCACCGTTAATTGGATTTTGAAACAATTATTGATGTACATACAATTTTTATTTACAGTTTTTATTTTTTTTTTATTTTTAAATTAATCATTAGTTTATTTTTGTTTAATTACATCCGGTACTAAAATTTCAGATTTACCAAAATTTACATAAACTGAAATTTTAATTAGCCATGTGATATTTTTTATATAATATTAATTGGTAACAATTACTGATGGCGTAAACCTCCATAGAATAAAACGAATGTTATTTATACTTACACTTAAATTTATTATTATTAACATTCATATGAGAGGAACAAACGAAAAATAACACTTCCCTTGGCATTTTAGACAAATCGTAAAAACTATATTAATTATAGATACAGAAAATGATAAAAATTTTAAATTTAACGGATTCGACTTTTGATTATTTTAAGAATAAAATACCTATAAATATTTATAAATATCATTAATATTTCACGATTTCAGTTTTGTACATTTTTTACTCGTAAACATTTTGAATTTAATTTTACGTTTTAAAATAAAAGTTGAAATAGTAAATTATTCATTAAGTAATCTAGTAAAATGTTTGTTGTTTTATTTTTCCTAAGACAATTGTTTGTTTAAATGTGATTTTTATAAAACTAGGGTCAATGTTACTCGTGCGGTCTTTCGAAGAATAAGATCCCTCTAATTACAACCACACACGAGTAATAATTAGCATGCGCCATGATTTAATATTTACGACTGATATTTATTACTTAATTGACCTTTACGGCCTTACATAACCCCAATTCATAGAAACAGTTAATATTCTATCATAATAGTCACTGTTAACTCGTTCGACAATTTTAGAGAGTGAAAAAATTATTAAGAAAAAATATATAATCAATAGAAATGAAAATTTCAGTAACCTAAACAAGATATATGTTTGAATAATGAATAATCGTTAGCTTATTTCTCAATATAGTCTAAAACGTGAACCCCGAGGTGACAATTTTTTTAATATGTCCATTGACTATTCAAATAACAAGTTTTTATATAAACCTAGTTGTGTGAGTTGTTAAACGTTTTCTAAATTCACAAATAAGTATGCCACTTGGTTAAAAATAAGTAAAATATTCTCTTTTTATACGACAGTAAAAAATTTCATTCTTAAAGATGTCAATACAAGAATAAATCAAAATTTACAATCGTTGACTACATGGAACTGCGAACTTAATGATCTCACGTAAAATTTTCAATTGTGCAGCCATTGCTATCTTAAGTCAAAATAATGTAAATATAAAATAAAATGTATCTACACGTATACAGCTTTATAAAAAGTATAATAGTGTCTCCATCATAATCTGACGCTTCGCCTTCTTGTTTAACAACCGCAGTCGGCCAACACCTCTGTTCGTCATGCAAAGACATAGTCGTATGGGAAAATGCTAGTCACGGACCCGTTTAATTCTGATATTTCGCTCAGTACACACATCTTAATCCTCAACAATCATCAATGAACACGAATTGGCCTTCTCTCCTTGACAAATGACACCTTTCCCTTATTAAGGGGATTATTTGAAACATTCTATCGGCAGGAAATCGCGATCGCGTAACAGCACTCCCTCGTGAGATTTTCGAATTAGGTGTCGCTTGACACTGCGATTGACGATTGCTATGAATGGTAGTTTTTAAGCTAAGAAAAAAAATGTCTTGTATTTTACTCGTTTTATTTACGTGGGACGGAAAAGTAGTTTATTCTCATGTACCTGTTTATTGCACGTTGCGAGTGCGCGTAAAAAACCAACAGCACCGGACTGCTATGCGAAAACACAATGCATTCAAATACTTTTATGTAAAACACTCTTGCAACTTATTCGAGGAGTTAAATTTAAATAAAAATTTAAGTGTAGAGTGCAATTTAGTTACACAACGATCTCGTTTGTCGACAACAGCGAACAAAATTTTGAAGAAGAAAAAAAGTGAAGATTTATAACTCAAGTAGATAAAGTTGTATTTTTTTCGATACTCTTTAATATCATTAAACCAACTTAATGCACACGAAAATAGCGTGTGTAACGATCATGTGCCATGAAAAGCGCATGCGGTGCATATAAATATTTTCTTATTGTTCGTCGAATAACACTATTATATTGTGTACTAATTCTAAATTACTACAGTCGAAGGTCAAAGATTAGAAGAATGATTGAAAAATATATTTAGTGACAACATAAAGTAACACCACCTTCTTTTGAATATGAAAAGTAATACCGTCGAATGTATGAATTGTAAGTAATGTAGGCGTGAAGCAATCGATACTGGTTTGTAAAAGGCTGTAAATTAATATATTCGCTATTGATAAAAAATTGTGACAAACAAGTGCAGGAAAACTAAGATTCAAGTAATAAAAAGACCGACTATATGCAGTCATCGTAAAACGCGTGTGGTCGCAATGATTTATTATTTGCTTTGTATTGCTCGCGACAAATATCCGTTCACCCGTTCAGTACATAAGAATACCGGTAGTGCACCCCAAAAATATTAACCGAATTTTTTGTTCAAGAAGCCCACAGGATCGTTCAACGGTAAAGGATCGAAAAATAAACACCCATCCAGTTTGCCGCCGTGTAAAACCGCGAAGATATTTATAATCTTTGTTTGGTTTACTTTCTCCGCACTGACGTTTTTGAACTGATATAGTTTAGTATGGTGGAAAATTAAATAAAATACGTTATAGTATACAGTCTTGGTTAATTGTGTTGAAACTGACAATTATTCATTGAATTATATTTTTATTATATCTAAAAGTTTTTCTCGAATCTTGCATAGTGCTGTATTTAGAATTTTCTCTAGGGAAAGGGCGTCCGCTCGTGCACTATCGTCGTCTACTTGTTAAAAGTATTTTGAACTTCAAAAAATATGTCTAAAAACTTTTTGCGCCCTCCCACTTCAGAAAATTCTGCATTTTACCATTGAGAGAACTTTTGTTGTTACTTCTTTCGAAATAAAAAAAATAGAACCATAAAAATATAAAGTTCACTCAAAGTACTATTGTCGCCGCTACTCTCCTATTGATTTCGCCACTGGTCTTGTGATCGGCCAGACAAGATTCTTTTTATAAGAACACGGTTAGTTAATTATCCAGAGTATTTGTAAGCCGTTGAGCGTTTGGTATTTTGTAATCGTAAAAAAAGGCGCCAAAACCTCTTAGCCGTTGTTGTAATTTCTAAGGTTCGTCACGTTTAAAATGTAAGGGTATCATCGCTTTACTTAAGGGGGTTGCACGTGTGTCGCGTCGAAGTGGTCGTTATTATCTGGGGTCAAACTAAATACCGTAGTATACGTTGTATCTTTTTTTTTTTTTTATTTGTAAAATAAACGCCCTTCTTTTGGTGCTTGGCGACCGTTTAAAACAGTGCAGACAGTGGCCTCTCCCAGCGGGGGTTGTCGTCTCCCGAAGTAATGCTTTGCTTATCTTGATATGATATTTTTGGAGCCAATTGATTCCTAACACACTTATGAAGATAAATACGTGACAAATAGCCATGGGCGAGTAGTCCGTTGCCGCCACCCAAATACAATTTTATAAGATAACGTTGCCGCCACCAGTATCGAATCGTCCTGTGTCAGGTTCTATCTTTGGAGACCTTTTTCGGCATGCGGACAACACGGATAGATAAAAACAACTACACGCTCGTGACAGTATAGGGTGTATCGATTTACATGAACAACGACAAAAATTATACGGGCTACAATTAAGAACAAGGCACACAGTAAAGAGCATGATGACGGTTGATAATCGCACACCCCCGTTGTTTTATACTACACACCACCCCCCGAGAAAATGCCTCGCATCACATTAGATAAACACCATGTTTAACACGCGACTCGTTGCCCGACCTCGAAAACAACTCCAACAACTAAATGATCAATAGATTTTAGCCGAACGTCAATACGTTTATTTTTTATCGGTCAAATCTGAGAATATTTCAAAATGTAATCCGTAGCAAAATATTTTATAATTTACACATATCCTACATGTTCGCACGAGTATGGAATTCCTGTAGGAACCGGAAAGGTTTCCGACTGCATTTGACCGTGTCTAGACGTTTTTATCTCTGGTGACTCATCTCAATGAACCTACTCATGTTAGTCATACTTATTTGACGTACTTTTCACCACATACGTGGACTCAACGGTCGAGTAATTCCTAGAATTCCAAGAACCTTTTTTAACAGTTTCTCAATTTTTAATACCCAATTTCAGATAATATTCTCGGCGGGTTTGTTAACAAAACTATTTATCACCAAAAATTACTGAGTTTTTCGGTTGAATTTTACGTAATAAGCATTAATAAAAAAGAAAACGTTACCACAAAGATTATGACACAAGACATTAAACGTGATTGTTACAAGAACTCCGTCATAGTAGTCGTTTCATTTAATTGTGATGAGCACACTTTTTTATGCTAAATACAACAACCAAGAGATAGTTTTACTAACAGATAAGTCGGGAATGTCGATAGGAATACTTTTTATGTTATACTTGGTAAACCAATTTTTCAAAATATTACAACATAGAGGAATTAATTATTAAATACTATATTTCCTGTTAAACTAAAATAAGTATTTCAATTCTTATTACAAATACATATATTTTATTTTCTTATATACAATACATACATATATATAACTACAAATATATTTATATATATATATATTAAAAATATGTCACTGCTTACACTTAAGACAATTAGAGTCTACATTTTATTTTCTAATGTCTACGGTATTATAAGTCTAAAAAAACACTGTCGAATAATAATAATAAAAAAAAAACAACACAATCCTATATAAATTGTATGTACAATTTTCAAATGTTAACTTCTTTTATAACCATAAATAAAACAAAAATTGTTACTCGGTCTAAATTGAAAAAATATATATTTCTCTTACAGGGTTAAAAGTAATATAAATTAAACAAATTTAACATATTACATTTAATTGATACCTTTGGAAAAAAAAGTAATTTTTTTTTCTGTTGAGATCAGAATAATACATCACATAATGAATATATAAAAATATAAGAGAAACTGTTTTTACAAAATAGAACGATTACAACCCTGGCGAGTTGAACAATTTTTACTTTATTCTTTCCATATAAATAATATATATGTAAATATATTTATTAATAATAATAATAATAATAATATAAACAAGAAAAACAATTAATCTATACAAGATATTTTTACAACAAGTGAATTTTTTGTTCAAAATAACCTTGTGTAAAAAAAAAGTTAATAACAATGAGATCATTTCAGTCCCATAATGGAATAATAAAATTTTGTTAAATTCAATTTTTATCTTGTGATGTGCATATTTGCCCTGAATAATTTATATTTCGAAGAGTTTAATTGGATAAATTATTAAAATAATTAAATGGCGTTATCTAGAGACACAGAACTTCGATCATTTTTTTCGGATAGAACTGCTGAGTAAAAGATAACACCAAGACAGTCTGAAATTTTGATTTTAAATAATGAGCTGAAAAGTTTAAATCATTAATATCTTTGGAAGTTTGTAGAATAATCATAAGAGACCAATGAATCTTTGGATTTTTATCATTTATAAGTTGAGATCTTCTCGAAAAATGAAAAAAAGTTTTAATAAAAAAAAAAAAAAAAAAAGAAAAATAAATGATAGTGTTGTTAACTTGTTTATGAGTGATGCTAAATTATATTAATTTTTCGCTTATAATTTGTATGTATTTAAGCTTAAGTTAAAAATTAAATGTATAATTGCACGTTAACATTAAAATCTAAGGCTAATACTAAACGTACAGACATTAATCTAAGAAGTTAACATTAATTAAAATTATATGATAGTTTTATTTTAAGAAAATACATTCATCTAAAGGATGGGTTTTCTTCGTTAAAATTTTGTCAAGACAAATAAAACAACAAAATTGGACTGGGCATAATAAGCAATGGAAAACCGAACAATAGTCGTGAAGGAGATCAAAAAAACAAAACAGTATAAATATTAATTGTTTAAAAAAAATACATAATTTTTAAAAATTTTTAAAATTTAAAAACATCTGTACAATAACGATGGTTTTGAAAAAATTATACACATATAAATAATGCAATAAAAGTATTTTCTAGGGACAACAAATCCTGTAGAAGTTAATAATATAGTAAGACTATCTATTTGGGAGATCTCGAAAATTTTAGAGGCGAAAATTAACTTTTGGGCACTTGAAGTTTTCTATATTTACTCTGTGCATCCTTTACCAATTTAGATAGCCGTTCGGCGAGTTCTCTTACTCGCTGGTACTGATAAATCTTCGTCTACTACTTTATTCGAAGACCCGATGGTGGTCAGAGGTCTCTTTTTGGTTTTACTCATAAAGTCTAAAACATAAGAAAAAAAAAATGATTTGTTAATACAACCCATAGGTAACACACGTTAGTCTATTAATGATGAATATGACCACCACGCCCAATTTATAACTGATGCATTTTTCCCTTTTTAATTTTTTTTAATATGTATCATCAATTTACTTCATGTCCGAGAGTTGTCGTTTCCCCACCACGTCGTGTAACTAACTACTAATACGAGTGTGTGGGACGAGAAAAAAAAAACCGGTCTCTCGAACACGTGTGCACATATGCAACGCGAGCTTATTATTATTATTATTATTATTATTATGGGCAGATCCTTGTGTATCGTACATTTGTATAATGTGACACTACTCTCCTCCCGGTTGGGGGAAAAAATATCATGTGTCCTCGTCACACGCACACTCATCAATGCTGATATAAACACAATATTTAGTAACGATATTTGCATAACCTAAAAAAAAAAATAAGCGCGATTCCGAAATGAAAAAAAATTAAATAAAAAAAACGTACAACCATATTCAAGGTCTCTGCTCGACGTTAATTGTTTTCGCGCCATTTCGCTATCGTCCAACGCCAATCGCTACTGTATTTTTTGCATAATATTATTTTTATTTATTTTTTTTTTTTTACACCTTTACAAAAACTATAACGTACACACAGACACCGGGTCGACAACAAAGGTTTAGGTATATTCGCGTTTTATCGACTGAAACCAATCGGTGGGCGGACATAAACAACAGATTTTTTCCGGGATGACACTTATTACTTTTTATTTTTTTTTATCCAAAAAGGGTTTAAGGTAATAAACTAAGATTAGAAAGGAGAATATAAAAACTCCCCCTTCGTCGGTTTCATACTTTATTACATTTTTCCCACAGTAGCTGCGCTCACCCTACTCTCACCCAACAGAAGGGTTCACTGCACCCTATTTTCAATGCAGGTGTCCGGGGCCGGTTGCCGTGCAACTATCGGGGGAAACGGCCGTTCTGATAGCAATATAATTCAGTATACCCTTACGCTGATAGAAAAAGTTAATTACTAGATAATAATTACTCAATAGACAATTACCTGTAACTCGAGACTGTCGCTGTCTACTGCTGTTCTGTTGGTCGCTTTCTTCGTTAACATTAACCGCTTGAGGTGACGACTGTGGTAGACAGATGCGTTCCCACGCGTAACGGTCAGCAGGGCTGTCACGCATCGGCCGTTCGTTGACAAAATCAAAGTTCCAGGAACGAGAATTGGCCGCTGCTGCCGACTGCAATTGTCGCTCAAGCCACGCCCGCGTTTCTGAGCGGTCGGCCGGCGGTCCGAACAGCACGCGCTTTACGCTTAGCACGGACGCCTTGCCCGTAACCGCCGTGGTGGCCGCAGCCGTTGCCGTGACCGGTCCGTTGTTGTTATCAACGTTACTCAGCGAATCCGTCTTGGCCATCAACACGCGTCTGCCGACGGTGACTCCATCGGTCGCCAACGACACGAACGTAACCGTCATTGTCGTATTATCGACGACGGGTGTAAACAAAACACAATGATAAAGATCGTAATAAGCGATCAAAAATAGTACTTAGGTCCAAACTGCACTGGCACTCGAAGCGCGCGTACACTGAACAACGGTCGGCCGATGAATTTCGTTTTGTTGGAAAAACAACACTCGCTCACTCAACACAGAACGTTTAAGTAGACGAGTGAAAAAAAAAAAAAACAAACAAACGGTTTTTAAACAACAAAAATTAAAAACAATTTCACACACCGCGACTATTGACCGAAACGTCGATAAAAATATTATAACGATACGGGTACAATGTTATTAACAGCACACACAAAATGGACGCCGGACGGACGCGCGAACGTCGAGATTGCATGTGAAACGGCGTACGGAGAGAGAATGAAATGGGTCCGTACAGCGGGGCCCGAGCGTCACCGCCGAGGTCACGTACTATGGCGGCGCTCCATCTATGGTGGGCGGCGGGGTGGAGGAACAGTGGCACGTCATCCACCGCGAACGTCGCCGTCCCTAAACCGTATCCCCACCACCACCGCGACTGACAACAATACCAGTTTGTACGTTGGGCCCACGGGTTTTTGAGCGCGCGCAAGATTTACCCGCCACCGCCGCCGCCTATCCATCGGTCTCTCGCCGTACAACCGACGCGCACATGCGCGTGCGTGTTTACTACTATATGCGGTTCGTCGTCGTCGTCGTCGTCGTCGTATACACGCGCTGGTAATGATCATAAAAAAAAAAAATACATTTAAACGTACGAGAAAAGAAAAAGAGAAATATAATAATAACAATAAAATCCTAACAGCCATGTGCTCCGTTTGTGTTTGTGTGCGTGTACGTTACAGACGTTAAGGCCCGTTCTAGATTTTACTATTATTATTATTATTGTTGTTATTTTGTTTTTTTTATTATTCGAGTTTGGTCTCGGATTGTTTTATTATGCATTCGAAAATGCATTTTACTCTTCTCGGTTTTGCTAATTGAACTCTGTATTCAATTTCGAATCGAGACGGTTACATTTGTGTTGGCAATGCGATCATTGCACCTTTATATAAACAAACAACACGCTATGAATAGACACATTCACGGTGAAATTTACGACACACTGAATGGTCTCTACGCATTATTTATATCGACTAGTGCATTTTCAATGATTGCACATGTATCGCTGCGTTTAGTGTTGTCCGATTATTTTCACAAAACGGTTTCCGGTTTGAAAAACGGCATTTACCACCTTCAAACCGCTGAAATGCATTACACGTAAAACAATATTGCGCGTTACCGTCGATAGGCTAAGTGTGATCGACTATTTTGTGTGGCGCTTATTTAGATAAGACTGTAACAATAGCGCGTTTTATACAATAATAAACAATCGCCAACGCCACCTCAAACAATAATAGTAGTAAACGCGTGTATGATGTTTTTATATGAACGACTTATTGTATTATAAAAAAAAATTACTATACGACGACGACGACCGCCGAGTAATGCGAATCCCGAACGCGCGGCACACGATATGAAGAATACTTGATTATTACATATAAGTAATGCTCGGACGGGGGTATTGTACTCTGGCCGAAGGATTGCAGCCGCTTCGGTGTGCGCGTAAGGGTTACGGCCCCTGCACCAGAGAAATCGGGTTGATGTGCCATACCTCTTCGTTCTGTGCGGATGATTACCGGGAGGAAGCGTCCAAGGATTTCCACGGATGACCTACGGCGGCCACCAACGCGGCGTGGAGAAAATAATATTATAGAAATCTCTCCCCCGCCGCCGTCACCACTAGCCGACGGTAATAATTGATGTGATGTTCTTCTTTCCGCCGCGTACAGTATGAGAATGTTTCAGTTATGATGGAAGAACACAATTAAAAGATTATGCCCCGGCCACCCTTTTCACGGTTCACAATGATTATAATACATTTGAAAACGCCGGTTCGTAGTGATTTATATACGCGCCCTTCGTGTACTCCAAATGTTTGGTATTGAATTTAAATATCCAGAAATCTAGTCTTGAGGATTTCTTCTAATTGATAAATTACATTTCAATATTAAACAGACAAAACTCGTTTGTGACCAACGGTTAACAAAGGACGCCATCGCCTACGCGTTTTGTTCAATTTTCCGCCTACCACTGATCTTACACCCTAGCAGACTTTTCCTAATTTGGTAAGACGGCGCAATTCGTGGGTCGATGTTGTACTCCTTCCATTCCACTCTTTGTGGTCAGTCTACTCGACATAAGCACATTTCACTACTCGCCACAGACAAAACAGTGTAAATGTTATTATTGACAATAACACAAAGTACGCGCCACTTGTATCTGATGCTGGTTAAAGCTGCTAAAGCTCGAAGAGGGCTGATATTCGACCAACAGCAATGGGAACACGACGATGCGCTAGAAGAATCCAGAAAAATCGGTCTAGAGATGCTTTTACTCAAGCAGCAGCTATGGGATTTTCATTTTCTCTCTGGTGTGCCGGTCGAAGATGGACAAATACTCTGGACTGTTGCGACCAACGCGGACGACAAATGTCCCATTCAATCGCCTTTGACTAGTAGTAATTAAACGTCGTCGATAACCTCTCAACTAAGAAATAGTAAAACAGTAATATGTTGTTTACGGAATATTTTGGTTATCTCTGTGGGATGTTTCTTACGAACTAATCCTTTCATTGTATTTTGACCTAATTTCTAAAATAATCATAATAAAAAATTATTGCATTGTATATAATCAGTTGTATTAACCTTGTGGTGCACAAGCCGCTTGTGCGGTACTTTGTAATTAAAACACAACATAGATAAATTATATTAGGTGATTATGGTGCGTGGGCAAGTTCTTACAACTCACTTTGTAATCTTCGAACACTCGTTATGCATATTTTGTTATTTAAATAATTAACACGGTGACAGTATAACGTAACGACGTGGTATTATTATTTACTGAATGGTACAAAGACAATTTCAATGAGGCAATATTTGTTTTTAGTTATTCAACATATATATATACATATCGGGATTATTAGAATTTCAATCACTACCGAGCAGATTTTCTTTGGACAGGAAACATTAAAAAAATAATTGTAATAACGCCCTTATAATAATTAAACAATCCGTGTTTCCATTTTTTTCTCACATTACATACCTCATGCATAAAAACATGAGTCACGGTCCGGCAATCGCAGTCGGTGTTTCCTATTTATTTTCCCAGACAATCGTTTAGGTGATTTTTGTTTTGTTTAGATGTTTAGTAGCTGTAACAACTAGAACATTGCATAAAATAATTTGTACAAACTAAAAAAAAAGCTTTATGGAAGCGGTTTTGTCATCCGAATCACTACGTGTAAACAACTGCATGCTATTCTTCAGTGTTTGAACACAATGTACTATCTATCCCTGTAACTAACACATGACCATATAGCGTACCTGTAGAAAAAAACCCATTCTATTCATTGAACGGAAATCCGGTCTTATGATTTTCGGCCATTTAGTAGTCCACGCGCAACGATCAGTGATGTTAATTGCAATACTGTACGTGATAAATAACTTGTTGAATTTTGGTTTCAATAAAAAGTGAATACAATTCGAATTGATGAAGTTCAAAGATTTGATGAGCTACAATTACGTGTTTATTTATTTTTTTAATTACAGGTAGAATTCCTTAATTAAAAAAAAAAAATGTAATAATATTAAATAAAAGTAAAATAATAACTTAATTAGGTATTTTCTGGTAGACGAGTATGATTAACCGTGTCGTTTTTTTTTTCAATTTATATTAAAGGCTATTTGTCGTCTATTTTTATGTCATAAAACTCGCCGAACCGAAAAGATGACATTTTAAATAGATCAGACGAAAGATTGTAGGATTCCCTTGTACTTAATGTTTTACTGTACAGAGATTGAGTAAGGTCGTATTGTCACGTTGGTTTGACTTCAGTAATTGGTCGTTAAAATTCCCAGCAAGCACAACGCGTTTGCAGTGACGAAGTCGTGAAGCCGCATATAAGTACAATACATATTAACTACAGAAGAAGGAAAGAGTCGAAGGACGCAAGTGGGAAGTAGCTATGTAATTGTTGTAAAAATATATAAAAAGACGTTTTAACGCCATAGTCACGAAATTTTACTTTGCGTTACGGTTACGACGAGGTCCGAGGAATTCATTAATCCTAAAATAACGAGAACAAAGTGCTTTGCATTCCCACGGTGGTTACACTTATTAGTGTGTACTTTTTTAAGTGTCGCATTGTCAAACACAAGGTGTATCTTTTGGAAGTGTCGACGGGGCGCATGCAGTGTGGTTATTTTATAATGTGCCCATAGGCGACATAATGAGTCCACCATGACATTATTATAATGTAATATCCCACGAAAATAAACGGCCGGTTCGCAGCCCTGTTAAATGTAATTTAATGTTTTATTGTACTGAAATACTAAACGGTTTTTTTAAATGACGAAATACATAAGAATGTAAGAACAGCGTGTCTTTAGCATTCTCATTTTTGAACTCTCTTGGTCAAACTGTTAGACAAATTTACTCAGTTGGACTCGATTTTTTTAATGCAATAAATAAACGTTATCCGTACACACGTCTGCAGTCGATAAATTATTGAGAGTAGCGTTTTAATAATCATTAAAATAACAAGTTATGATGTATGTATATTTTTTGATATGTAATCAGTAATAATAAAAAGTTGAACGCGGAAGACCTACATTTCAATCGCTGCGTATAAGAGTTGCAATGTGTTTGTATAATTCTAATAAAAAAAGCTAATGAATTTTTACTATTACACAAAGATAAAAGCGTTGCATTTTAATGCCACTGTTGATAATTTATTATTATTATTATTGTACACATGTATGCAACTGATAGGAGCGCACATTAGAAATCAAAGTGCATCTGTACACGACACAAATAAAACATGTGTGGCAGTACAACACGTTTAATTTATTCGTCGGTGCCAAGTTTGTTGTTGAACCATCTCTTAATTGAGTTATTCAAAAAAAAAGGACAATTATTATTCATTTGTGATCTTATGCATTGTTCATCGGTGCATTATTAGAGGTCGCGAGCCCGATGTCCGAGTGTGGATTGTTCGAGCACAATGATTGCTATTGGGATCCTCGAGGGTTACTCAATACGTGTAATGTGTGCGTGTGTAGCATAAACACTCGCAGGTGTCCTTACAAAGGGCTGCCGGAGACCGTGTCTAATTACCGTCGAAAATGTCCGTGTCCCATACGCAGCTCGACATTTGTGTCAAGGGTTAAAATCTTGAATGCCCGTTAATGAACTGTACACACGCTGGACTTGCCACGAGGGGAGGGTCAGCGTTGCAGATTTATTTTCTTCGTTTATTTAGCCAACAAAGCGCACAGGGGACAAAATTCAGTGTAGTCATCGCTTTTGCTCTAATCGAATGGCATTATGCAAACATGGACGGTCACAAAGGGGGGCAGTAAAATTTAGCCCCTCTTGAATTTTTTATCGGTCAATTCTCATATGTATTCTCAGAGTATTATGAGATTTTGTTTGATTAAAAGATAATAAAATTTTATTATTATTAAATTATGAATGCCAGGAATTAAGAGAATTATTTTTTATGGAACGCGGAAGTTTGGTTTTAATTAATTAAATTTATAGTGATACTTCATTTTACGACTCAAAACTATAATGAGATATTTTGTTTATAGTTATATTTTTCTGTGAGGCCAATAGGCGCATATTAAAATAAGACTCTCTTAGGATGCCAATGGTATTTTCACCCTACCCTAAAAAACACTATACGTGTACATGAACAGCGTACATAATTTTTTTTAATTGTTCGAAAAGCTAATTCGTTAACTGCGAGAGCTAATCTCCTTCATGTTGAGCCTATAGTTAGGCCTCCACGCACGGTTCCCTAGCCGAGGACTCGGGTCACTCCCCTAATACGGCGTGACTGTTGAGCGGATACCAAACATTTAAAAAAATTATTTGCCCCTCCATGAAAAATGTCTCTTGTGTGCAAGAGTAACATTACACGGCGCCCGCAGAAAAGGTATCGGTGGACGATTCCCCAGCTGAGAATCCGAAAGTAGGGGTACAGCATTTCACGTTTTGTGCAGGAAAAACACTCGTCTGTCGTAGACAGGGCCGAGTGTTGTGACCGAAAGCGCGTTGAGTCGACTAATTAAACACGGATTTATATTTTTTCCCTTCTGGTAAATGTATTTCGGTGCTTAACGCGTCTCAAGTGCTCCTGAAACTGAACACATGGCCGGGTTTAAAAATATAATTACACATCTCTAGGCGGGGTTCGGTTTAAAAGGGGAGCTGCTGGCTGCAGTGTCAAAAGGTGGTTGTCGTTAAAATGGTCCGACAGCCTCTTTTTAAAATGTCGAGATAACTGTTGTTCGTAGACGATATCCGTTAACACTACAAAGAGTGTAAACAAAGCACACTTAGATCAAGTATTGACTAATATTTGCCACACGGTCCATGTTTAAACTGCTACTTCGTGACATAGATTACTGTGCGAGTACGTGTTTTATCTTCAAGTCGGTAGCGTTCGCAATATTTACATGTTAAAAAAAATGTTTTTAAAAATACTCCGGATGACGTACTGTTGTCATCCATCAAAACTACTATGTTACTGTCAACCCTAAATGGAGTTATCTCCAATCATAGATTCAAATGATTAGTCTTCCTGTATTAAATGTATAAATATATTTATTTGATATTTCATAACGTATGATTACATCTCTTGGTATTACGCATACATATTGTACATAAAATCAGTTCTAAGAAACTAGAAATAGATAACAAGTAATATCTCGGTTAACTTGTGTTCTTCTACGTGCAAGTTATAAAAAACGCAAACTATAGATTATTTATGCTATTAAACATAAAAACTATTGAATACAATTTTATCGTTCATGTAACGCGATTGATTCAACTTTTAACCTTAAGTTGTTTGAAACCGTCTATTGGCAGAAAAAGCGTTTTTTGCTGATTTATATTTGTTAAAATTTCTTATTTAATATTTAACGTTTTTGAACGTACAATAAAAATCATAACAAACTAAAACATAAAGAATAATTTTGAAGGTTTCAGCTTTCGGTTTTACTCATAATCTAATCTTAGACGTTTTGTAATATGATGCCCGCGGGCCCACCAGGACATCAGCTCAGTCCCTGCCGATTTTTGATACTCTTCATTGTGTTTCATTTAATATAACTGAAAAATCTAAACATATCACACGCCAATAATGCGCCTACTTTTAGTATATTAAATCATTCAAAATTCGTTAATTTTTAAGTGATTGCTATTTAAAAAAAAGAACCTGCAGGTGGCCATTTGACTTCATCCCCTATTCCGGAAAATGATTTCTGTACTCTTTTCAACTCCGGAAGTAAAGCCTGCGAAAACAAAACGATTTTAAATATAAAAATAACATCAAAATCCGTTCGACGATTACTCTTTTTAAAATTTAACAAACTTAATATTTAATCATTTTACAATAACTGTAAAATTTTGAAATGTTTAAAAACGTCAGTAATGAATGAAACATNAAGCCTGCGAAAACCAAACGATTTTAAATTTAAAAATAACATCAAAATCCGTTCGACGATTACTCTTTTTAAAGTTTAACAAACTTAATATTTAATCATTTTACAATAACTGTAAAATTTTGAAATGTTTAAAAACGTCAGTAATGAATGAAACATACGTAATCAGATAATGTAATGTTAAATTATTTTTTTTAAGTACTACGTGTATTGTTAGCTTTTTTACAAATACACATAGAACAAGTCGGATCAAAATGATTATGATATGAACAGATGGATATGCTGTTTATCAAACTGCCAAACCTTCGACCAATTGTCCAGTGGCGTAATTCAAACATGACGTGAATTATTATTATCAATCGGCATATTTTTTTAGAATGTGTCAGAACGGGTAAAATCATATCGAGATAAAAAAAGTACAATGTTGTCCGACCTGACCGGGTGGCGCATGCGGCCGTGACGTGCCGATGTTTTGTACAACAATGTTGTCGTTCCGTACAATCAGCCGAGTAACATAATATATTATGCAAAAAGGGGTAAATCTTCTATTGTCACTGTGGGGGGACTTGCCGAGATTGCTATTGTAGTAATAATATTATTATTATTATTATTATTGTGAGTTATTCAACACTATGGCGCGTGTTGAGCGAATCAAGTATTTAAATATGAATTCGTTTCAACGTCAGTTGTGCTTTTAAATGTACAGGTAGAGGAAAATATCTTGTTACGTACAGAGGCAACGATAAATCTATGCTAATTTCAATACAAAACAACCAATCGATTTGGTCCAATTACACTATCAAATTACCTAATCCTATAAAATTATTCATACATTACATTGTACGATTTTTTCTTCGTACTAACGGTGGAAAATAAGCAGCGAAAAAGCGAACGGATTTGCATTTTTTAAGTGCACAAGAGCAGCTGAACTGTTAAAACTCAATTTACAAATTTCAACTTGAAACTACATCAAAAGCCACGTGAAAGCCTACACTTTGAATAAACTCCTTTTGTTATTCTCGTTTATTAATTCCTTGGAATCGTATTCTGAATACATTTTTAGACTGTATTCCTATATTTGTATAATTGTTGACTTTTGTTTACCGAAATCAATATAACACTTTAATAAAGTGTCTTTAAAGTGCAGTTTATTCAGAATTACTAATAGAAGCATCGTATATTTTCGTTATAATAATGTTGTAAAACAGAAGGTGGGCAAATATCGGAAGTCCATTGTTTAGAACAGTAGTATAAAGGGCAAATTAGTAAGTACCGGGTAAGTGCTCGAATCAATGAACTGCATCGTTAGAACAACTATACAACTGATTATTTATGGCCAGTAACATGGAAACCGAATTTAGTGTGTTAACTATGCATGCATTTGTTATGAACAAATCAATTTTTAAACCACTACAATCATTTTTAAATTATTTTTTATAATCGCACATATCCTCGTCAACTCCCCTGCGGCGCTCCTTTTTACTACCGCTGCCTCGAGTAAAAAAACATCTGTGTGTTTGCGGTGCGTTATAACTTTTCTAATTTTAAACTAGCGCATAAAACAGCTTCGAACTGTCGCAGCTGCTCCGGAGCGAATCCGAGGTGGCCTACACCTTTCGCTGTAATCTTTTTATGATAATCCATAGCGCTGTAAATACCAACGTGCATCCTGTAATTAATAAATTTATGATCGTCTTATATAATTACAATTTTATCGCCGATCATAATACTCGACTAGTATTATAGTATTATTATTAGACTTAGGCTAGTTTTGTTTACACAAAAAAAGCAATTATTGTTGCCGCTCTAGCGTTATCAATAGATAAATATTGTGTGTAATATATTATATTAACTATATATTTTGGAAGTAATGGTCTATTTTACACGAATCGAGTGACTTTTTCGCGCCCAGGAGGCAGCGTGGGGTTCAAAAGCGCTCAAAATTAAAATAACTGCGTATTAAAGATAAATTTTGAACAAAGGGTAGTAAAAAATGACCACGTGTAAAACCCTACCCCGAGCACTCCACTGTCGGTCACGACAAATCATTATCTACCGGTAAAACCAGTGATTGGACCTTTGCGTGCGGGAGAGTTTTATCGAATGCGTACAACGGGTAGTCGCTATTGCCGTTGAAACGCGCCGGACAAAAGTGATTTAAACGAGCGTCGATGTTATTGCGCGGGACGGTAGTAACACACGTCTCGTGGTGCACTA
The DNA here is from genome assembly GCF_025091365.1 of Daktulosphaira vitifoliae. Taxonomy (NCBI): domain Eukaryota; kingdom Metazoa; phylum Arthropoda; class Insecta; order Hemiptera; family Phylloxeridae; genus Daktulosphaira; species Daktulosphaira vitifoliae. The sequence continues at coordinate 45,822,396 of NW_026099572.1, read as the reverse complement.
TGTAATTTCCACGGAAAATTGTGGTTGAAACCCATTTCGCCAGGGCTGTTCTTGGTGCGGGACGAACGAACCGTATAAATAACGATACGGACCGCTGATCTTCGGTGGCAGATGCGTTATACTGGTTGCGGGCGTACATCTCTAGAAATTATACGTATACGTTTTTTTCGGAACAACAGATGCGATGCTCTCGTTAAGATAACGAAACCGTATAGATCGGCATCACGATAAGGTATTCATATTTCATCGGTGCGTTGCTGCGCGAGCTTGTCATTGCACCCGATCGGTCCATCGGATAACCCTAAACGCGGACGTCTATTCAAAACGCACAGAGATCTGTCTTTCAATGTGTCCACCCGTACGGTGCTGAGACTGATCGACATATAAACGTGTCATCGGACAATAAAAACGATATTGAATAACGCGCAACGGTTCTTATTAAATTTGTATGAGACACCCGTCGCGTCCTTTGTGTATATTTGGACAGAGTGCACGACCAGTTTGTAAAGACATTTTTCTCCGGTTAATAAATGAGCTTGATTATTATAATATTCAAGATTTATCGACACGGCAATGTGATGAATTAATGTCACGCTTTGGAGGAGTCAGTAGCCGTCTCTGTTATTTTATCGAATGAAAAATAATCCGTTCCCATGTCAACCGGAATATCGTACGACGACCTATCCCCTGTGTACGCACCGAACGTTGGTTGATGTTATTCACAGCATCCAATGAAGATAACGTTGACGGTTTTCACATGGCTGGAATTACCCAAACTCGACAGTGTGCCATCGAACGAATAATTAATCAAAACGCGCGTGCATAATTGATGAATCATCAACGTGTCCCCCAACGTATCGAGCGGTTCATAAACATGTTGATAAGTAACAATGCTTTGTATCGCTTCAGAAGTGTGTCAGCTGTAAAAAGAAATTCGAGTCCCGCAAGAATAATTGTGATTGAAGAATCGTTTAATCGCAGCTAGTCACCATACCTCGTCCACATGTGGACAATTAAAAATGTGACCGCTGATATCATTTGTATTCAACGAGGTGGTTATGACGGCAAGCTCGTGTTTCACGCGGAGACGGTCGATTCTATTTTGTTGAGGTGTCGTACGTCTCGTGAGTTGTTCATAGTGTGTACACTATTCGAAATTGCTCTCGTGATAAATTCCTCGGCGTCTGTGAGGGTAAAAATAAAAGTTTTAGGCATCTCGACGCGCGCGTGTACGAAGTGTAACGCGAGTCGTTAAAGCGTTACTGATGGGATTTTAAAAATAGGCACCTTCTGTCGTTATAATATGCAAACTACTCGGACAGCACCATATGGCAACACATTTTTCCGTGAGCACAAGTACGACGTTCTGCAAGACTTGACGGATTAGCATTTATTTTTTGCTATAGGCTACGAATTGCGGTGGTCCGTTCACAGCTCAAAGGCGCTTGTTTGTTTATTATATTTTTTATGCGGGACGCGCGCTACTTCCGTGACTTGACCAGAACGCGTATCATCATCATGATAATGATGTTTGCCAAATAAATTGACCAAATGTCGACAACGCGATGATTATGCAAGATACGTGCCGGTCTAAAAAATATTTCGTGTTCATTGGAGGCACGAGACACAAAAACAGCAGTGCGCGTCGGAGGCGGCACACGCTCGTTCCATTAAAGACGATCCCCCTTTCNAGACGAGTTTTGGCACACGCTCGTTCCATTAAAGACGATCCCCCTTTCGATTACTCAAATTTCCAGCCCATTAACATAATATTATTATTTATATACAAACGGATTTTTTTTGATGTCAACGCTGTGCCGTATGGGGTTCACACTCGGGAGACAAAACGCGTCCAACACACGATGTCTTCTCGTCCAGTGTTTGTGTTTATGTTATTTTTTCGCCCGTATACGAAAATCCAGGTGTATATCACAGTAATACATGCACCGTTGATTAAAAACAAAAAAAGATTCGCTATTGTTTTCGTATCTTTACACGCCACACGCGAGTCGCCTTCCCCTCCGCTTCTTTACGATCTTTCAAATTACCTGTGTAATCGGCCCAGGTGCGCGTTCCCCGTGTACCCTGCGACCGCAATCGGCAAACGTTACTATCAGCTGTCAATCATAATCCCGATAATACCAATAATTATTTTTATGACTACACGGGCGTCTAACAAAGCGTTTTATTGTTCCACTCTCGGCCGGCCACGTGTACACGAGTTAATAACCCCATGAGCCCGGGGAGAACTTATACCCTTTCAAGTTGCCTGCGAAGGGGTGTCACAAAAGAATTGTACCCCCGCAAACGACTATCTGGTCAATTATTAATTATTGTTTTTTTTTCTCCTGTAAAACACAATAATGCTATACCCGTATGATTTTCAATTTTTTTTTTTTATGACCACGTCGGAAGTAAACGCCCAAAAAAACACCGCAGCTGGACTTGGTAGTCTCCAGCTCACTACCGCGTCAATCTGGTCGATTTGGACAAAACAATTTAATAATAATAATAATAATAGCAGTATTGATGTTTGAAATGATATTACACGTTATGGTTTTAAATTGTAATACACTCTTTTGTTTGCTGCTGTTTAGCTGCTCCATATCAGCTATTGTTAACAATATTGTTTTGTGGTTTCCGGTAAATTACACCTTGACTCAGTTGTTTTACAGTATAACCAACGAATGGTAGTTTGAAATAAAACATAAAGATTTGATTTAACCCTTTAAACGTTACTCGGTCTGAAGCAGCCGGATTAAATACAACATTGTACTCGAAATGTATAAATTATGTGGTCTAAACTGGGCGTAATAAATGAAAAAGGGATTACCTTACAGGACCTACCATATTATTATACTTAGATTATACATTATACCTAACATCCAAATGTCATGATGTAAGTATTAAATTTATAACACTGTAATTTCAGTTTGCATGACTCGTGTCATATGATAAAATGAAAAAAGCATCTGAGTTACATAATATTCGTTATTAATTATATTGAAAGTCTTTTTATTTGAGTTTATTGCACAATATAAGGATAACAGTTAAATCTGTAAGTAATTGCACGAACATTTAAGAACCAATACGTCTCGAGAATGACTCGATTGCTTGTTTATGTAATTAAGACATACGAAAAATCGAGTATTTCTTAAATAGCTCTGTATGTCAAGTTTAATATTTATAATTTTAGTACATTTCTCTAAATTAAGTGGTGTCGGACCTTATTATAATGAATGTTATTATAAAGAAAAAGATATATCTCAACCGGCCTCTTAAAAATATGAACCTAAGACGTAATAACGTAAATGTCGGGGATTTAGATACAATTTAAAAGGAGTGGTACAACATTTTTTTATGCGTAGATCACTAAAATACGCCATGATCAATATTTTTGAGATATGTTTTGTGTCTTTTTCTGGAAATATTTTTCCAAAGCATTTTATAATCTGGTTATTATCGTTATAATATTTGTAACGATAACCGATACCAATAAACTATCAGAGCGGATTACAATATTCATAATTATAGAATCATGTTTATTTAAGATTATGAGGACCCGTTGAAATTATTTTGTCTAATTATTCATGTTTAAATCATAAATTTTTTAATAGTTAAAAAATGATTTTTGTTAGTAATAACATTTATTTTGATCAAATTGTATCATTGAGCGCGTACCAATATTTTTTACTCTAGTACTCGATCATAAGTAATAAATAAGACTAAGAATTATATGTACTTATAAATTTTGTTATCATTCTGAACAAACCGTTAGCCAGTATAAATGTTTAATAATTGACTTGAAACTCAGTAACGTGTTGTTATCTACGTTATAGTTTAGAGAAGATTAGGGGCGTTTATCCCATTCTAAAACGAAAATTAATTCAACAATACTACATAATCCTATGAAAAAGTTTTACAAACTTGACATCCTTTAAAGTACATACATACTAGTCTTAGTAATAAATATACATACAGAGTTCTATTAAGAATATTACATGCATCGAACAATATTAATTACGTATTCACGTGGTCCGAGATGGTACAAACCTATATAAATTAATGTTTTTTTTTCATTTTTTAATTAAAACAAACAATTTAAACTATACAGTGTATAAAAAAAGGTTATCAAGTACCCGGCATCTCATTGTTTCATTTTAATTATTTTATTGGTTTGAATCCTTATATATTTAATATCCTATTTAATATTTAATATTTATAAATATTAATATCCTTTTTTTATCATATTGAATCTTTACTCTTTACACGAGTAATACGAAAAGTTTACATATTAATAATAATTTTTTCTTAATAAATAAGACAAATATAGATGAACCACTACCGATTTGCTTGTAAATAAATAATATATCTTTCATATACCATTATTCACATTTATTGTTTTAATAATATTGATAGTAAAATTTATAAAACAATATTGCCTAACACATAGTGGCGTATCTTTTATTTTTATATCACCCGAATCTTGTCAAAATTATATAGTTTTCAAGTTTTAAGGAAGTTTGAACAAGTTCTAACATTAAAACGTCTATTTTAGTTAATCACTAGACAATGTATTCTGCTTTAATTTTCGCACAGAATAAATTTTTTCACCTAGTTTAAATATAATAAGAAATTTGTATCCCTTCTTCGAGAAAATTAAATAAGAGGCTTTTATTACCTAATAGTTTTTATAAATTGCCCATCTACAAAAAAAAAAAAAACGACTCTTTATTAACCTTATAAATTATAATAAGTGAAAAATAATTTTTAATGCTCTTAAAAATAATTAATGTTTTATAAATGTAGAAAATTATTAGCGGGAATATCTATGAAACCTAAACATTTTTGCATTACTCTCCTTTTACATATATGTTAAAGAACATAATAAACACTTCATATGCACATAGTGGCGCTGCTATGGTTTCATTTTGGGGAGAGTACAAATAAGAAAACTTTTCACTATCCCTTTATACAAAAAAAACCATGTAAACAATTTTGTTTTGCGAGTGATCTATCCTCATCATCCTATACGCCACTGATTTGACATACTATTGTAATATAAAATAATAAATCATATCATTTTCTTGTTGTCAAAATGTATTAAAGAAGTCAACTAAATATTGTTAAATTATTTTGGCTGATTATTTTTTTTTACAAAATATGTAGATATAGATTAAATATTTCAGATTCTTTATGTAGTTAAACCACCAAAGAGACCTCAAGATTTTTTTAGTCAAAAATGTATTGCTTATGTCAAATCTGTGTAACCGGCTCTCTCTTGAACACAATTATGGGTATATGGAAGTGAATAATTCATGTTTTATTGTTTTGTTTGATTTTCGTTTTTTGGCTGGTTCTAAAGGACATCCAGTCCATCTTTTTTTCTTCGCCAAGCAATTAATATTATTTTATTTAATATGGTTACTTATTTAGAATGGTTTTTTACAGTATTTATACTTTATAAATAATTTTTTTAATTTAATAATTTGGTAGTATCATGTTGAGTAAATCGCCATATATTGGTGTTACAAACCAATGGCTGTAGGAAATAAGTATGAATTAATATTTACATATATTTTATAAAGCGGGAGAAATTGAATTTAGATCCTCAAAAAAATATGTTTTAGTTACGTTAATTGTGTTGTAGCTTTATGTAACAAAATAGTAGATATTAAATTCTTAAAAAAAAAACATATATAACCCCCATAGATGACTTAGAACAAAAAAGTATAAAATAAAAATAGTATCTAATTTTAATTTTTAAAAATTATATAAATTTAAAATATAAAAACTATAATTGAACCTTTGAATAGAGATACAGGGAAATACAGGAGAACATCTTGATTTCTTTGTGCCTACCTAAATTTCTGTTATTGTTCTTTATAATATGAAATGTTGAAATAAAGTAATAATTATATTTATTGGTTAATTTTAAACAATAAAAAGGAATAGGCGAATTTGAGATCTTTCGCTTTTAAACAATTAAAATAAATCTGACGTCACAAATATGAGTCGTCCAGTTGCAAAAGGACGTATGTCCTAACAATCAAAGTTTTCACAATCGATGAAAAACTGATATTTTCTCTAATATTTTATAAATCACTGACATTTTTTTAACAAGACCTCCAAAATAATATAATATATTTATTTTATGAATTATAGAAATCGTGGATAAATAGTTTTTTAAATAATTTATGTTTTAATTTGGACATACTCTTTTTTGAAACTAAAATACGGACTTACTCACTTTTGAAATAAAAAAACTAAATTTTTGAACTCTTTGACTATTTATTTTCTATTTTGGTGTTTTATAGCTTTAAAACACTTTTTTTAACTATACAAAATAATAACGTAACAATCAAAATAACATTTAAACTTTTTTTTGCAATATAAAATAAAAAAGTGACAATCAAAATATCTTTTTAATTATGTTAGAAAATAATAATGTAACAGTAAAATAATATATTTTTTTATTTAATCAAATTCTGCGTTTTCTTCATTTATATCTCCAAAATCTGATTCATAATCTTGTTCGTTATTTTCTTCATTATCCATATTAATTACAGTCTTATAGTATTCGAGATCTGGTAAATTTCTCCAGTCACATCCAAAATGCTTCTTTAGTAAATTGTCTACATCAGTCTTTTTTGCTGTTTTTATATTTTGAACACCTTTATTTAATACGTTAAGCTTCATTGATGTTAAAGTTTTTCCACGTTTACACAAGCCTCTTTCCTGGCCAACATTTAAATAGTAATGTGGCTCTCCTCTGACTAGAACATTATTTTGTTTGGATTTTGATAATAGTATTCGTTTGGTAGGTGCGAATTTAAAATGCCAATTTGCAGGTGGTTTTAAAATGTTTAGACACGATGACTTCCAATCATAGACTTTACAAACATTTGTAGAAGAAACGTTGATGACTGTGCCAACTGTTTCAAAAATTTTTAAGTAATCATTAATGCTTGTCATGCATGCAATTTTTTTAAATTGTTTTTCTAAACGTCCAAATATACGGTCTGGTGGAATAAATGAATGACCCACTATAGGATAAAAATAATTAACATTTTTGATGTGGGAAGGACATTCCTGTAAGAATTTCGAAAGCATGAACAACATAACTTGATTTTTATTCTGCCCTCCACATCCATCAGAAAACAGTCGAATAGTGTGTATATTCATTAAATTTGTGTTTTTTAAACAATGATAAACAAAGGATGCGATTTCATTTGATCCTTTTTTATAGTCTGTTTCTAACCATAAATACATAAACGTATTTTCTTTTAATTGTTTTGATTTTGATGTACCTTGGCAAACCGTAAAATTATATAAGTACAATTGTCTGGAATAGTAGGCACTTTGATCGGGAACTTTGGGTAACACTAAGTTTTTTTGACAGTCAAATGAAAATGTTATCTCTCCATCATTTTCATTTTGTAATAATTTATAGAATGCATCAGCCTTTTTTTTATGAACTTCCAGTTTGGTGCTTAATTCTCTTTTTTCGATTAAACATCGAGTTACTTTGATTTTTTGTGTTAATGAGATACATAAAGAACAACAATCTGTTGCTGGAGACCCGAACCCAATATTGAAATCCGTACAAAAAATTGAGCGAAAAAAATCATATTTTACGTCTTGTCCCGGTGTAGTATCATTGAAAACTTTATACAACGAGGAAATTGACATTTCACTGGGCAAATACTGTCGATTGGTATTTTTTTCACGACAGTAATGGGATTCGATAGGTTTAAGTTTTAAAATGAATGCCTTCACCATTTCCCTTTGGATTTCATATTTTGGCGCCGGTCTTTGTCCACCTCGATTTTCTTTCGGAGATTGGCCAGTCTTAAAATAATTTTTACATACAAAATCTACTCTTTTTTTAGAAATTCTAAAAATATCTGTAAATGCTTTTTTACAAACTAATACATTTTCACGGCCACCATTTGCATTAAGTTTTGGCATAAAATATTTTATAGATACCTGTTTTTCGAAACAATCCTTACGTGAACGATTTCTGTGTATGGGACTGATAACAACAAACCTCAAAATTATTTCGTCTTGCTTAATTTTGTCCGGTAAATCATAGAACATTTGGTGAGCTCGTCTCAAGTCTTGCATAGTTAAGGTTTTACATTGGTATTGCCGTTGGTTTGAATTGTTATGTTCACATTTAGGGCGAGTTGGAAATCCAGTAGATGAATGTCTAAAATTGAAATTATTAGATACTACTATTTGTATATTACATAAAATATTAAACGTAGTAAATAAAATAAAAACAATGATTTACCTTCGTCGTTTTTCCTTTTCTCGTTTCCATTGAGATGGAACTGCAGTCTTTTTCCTTGCATTCCCGGGTGTTGCAATTGAAATTATATTATTGTTTTGCATTGAGTTATTTAATGAAACTATTACTATTACGCGCGAGGTAATATTATTATCATGAAATCCTTCCAGATTACCGTATCAAAATGTTATCACAAGTATTTTAAACCAATATGTTTCTATATAATATTAAACCATAAACTGAGCTAAAACCATTTTTATATTAATTTTACTTAAAAATGGTTGAATGAATCGATGAACAAAGTACCTGTACTAACTTTTGTAATTGTGTGCTTGAACACATGGAACCAATGGATAGGGATTTACTCCGTTTTGCAGCTGTACTATAATTACTCGGGACATACTACTTTTTGGTATCACAATACCAATGGACTTACCCTGTTTTGCAACTGTATTCAATTTTTAAATTAAAAATTAAGTAGGAAATAACGTGTTTTGAAACTTGAGAATTTGTACAAGAAATCAATGATGGACAAATAAAAAGAAAATGGTAAAATATCGATTTTGGTTGAAATTGGACTTACGCACTTTTGCAACTGGACGACTCATATGTAAATTCTTTGAAAACTATAAAATTTGCATATTTCCCCAAGTTAGAGATAAAATTAAAAAGTTGTTTCAATAATATAAAAAGCCTATTAATGGATCTAAATAGATTAACTGAATTAAATAAGTAAGTTGTATCTTCATGTTAACATTATTATTCATATATTCTTAAGTACTAATACGACTAAAAATTTCTTTAACTACTAATGAAATTTCAGAATCTTCTCGAGTAGAATAGCAATTTTCTGTATCCAAACCCCAAGTATATTCTTTATTTTATAGCAATAGACAATAATATTGTACTCTACTGAACGAGACAAATAAATATCTTATTTTCTAATCATTTTTACTACTTTTTTTAGTAAAAAAAGTCGTTAAAAAAGTCTATTACATGAATATGTTATGTAGTAATGACTAATAACAATGTATGTAATAAAATTTTAAGGACAGAGATGAGTGATAATGAAAAACGAGTATTGTCATCGCTAAGTAACCTTGAAAACGAGTTGCATCAAAAACATTTGTAAATGCATGATGTCCTTTCACTTTCGTGTGTTCAAAAATTGTCAATCATGAACATAATAATTGAATTACAAATAAATTCATATTGTTACTAGAAAATTAGTTACGATAAATTATCCCATGAACGTTGACTAATATCTCAGCTACGCATAGACTACACAGGGAGTTACGAGAAATCAACCGGTTTTCCCGCCCAAACTGGTTGGTGGTAACACTGATGTTGTTCTAGCGTAAGTGGCATCAGCGGTGGTGGTTGTGTCTGTGTAACGTTTGACTCCGCCCATTGTAAAACGACTTGTGGCGCGGGCTCGTACGACCGTTACAACGATTGATTTTTCAAATTTTAAAATTGCCAATGCACTTGCAGCCGTGTCGGCCCGTCCCATCATCTGCCGACCGTTCGCGTTTATTTTTCTGAGCACTTTAAGGTTAACTTTAAGTTCATATAATTAATATATTTTCATCGACTGTTGTTTTTCGGTATTTCTGAGTCTTAACAATGGTTCTATCAGACGTCAACAACTTGGGCGGTGCAAAAAAATCAGCAGCCGAACGTTGGCTACGACAGCGCAACGGGCAACGAGCGTCAGCGGCCCGTTGCATATTCGGCCCGCCCGAGAAACGAGCTCATCTTATGGTAATAATGCGAAACGAGACTGAAATGGAACGGAAACGAATAGAGTTTGCGTCAAGATACGAACCTGTTGGCCTGTCAACCTCCGAACTTCGCTCGTTTTACGACGGACTTCTCAGATCTCCATCACATAATATAATAGGTAAGATTTTAATTTTCTAGTAAGTTGAAGTATACGAGTCAGTGGGTTTTGAATAAATGCGTCAAGTCTAAGGGAAAAATATTTGGATTTTAAAAATTATTAAAAAAATTAGTCATATTGTAAATGGGCGGAAAACTTTATGAATACTTAGCCATTTCATAAATTTCATAATTCATGATGGTGTAGGAAGCCCGCCATTTTAGCTCGGAACGTATACGTTAAATCTGTGTCGACTTGTTAGCGTCGAAATTTTGATTGCTTTGCACATTATTATCGCCTAGTTAATATTTTTTGTAATACCTTTCGACACTACTATATGAAGTAGAAATGTTTGTGTTTTATTTGAGTGGTGTAGTTAATATCACACGTGTTATTGCAAGGAACCGAAACATTGACACCTGTTAATTATTATTTGTCGTTTGTTATTATTATTCGGATATGATATAATGTAGGAGTCATCATTTATATAAGTTACTGGTTAAAATGTTTTCGAGTGTAGAAATCTTATTAGTAACAAGGGGTATTTTTATAATTATTGGGTACACGTATTTGTTTATTTCGAAATATGATTTGTCTATTAGATGAGTCTAGTGATAAGCCGGTGTGTAACGTTCGAATTTCAAATAAAAAAATGGTAGTTGATAACGCGATGAATGCAGGTAATTGAGCATTATATTTTCCCGCCAAAACATTGCACACTGTTACTTGTGCAATGCCCATTTTAGTAAAGCGAATATAAGATGTTGACCATTGATAGTTTCTATCATAATAATTATTATTTTTTATTTGAATTCTAAAAAATTTATAGACACCGAGTTTTTTTTGCATTGTGCATTAATTCAGATTTATGTACCAAACGATACATAGATTTTATTATTTGTTGAGCTATGTTGTGGTTTTGTTATTAATAGTAATAGTCAATTACAACCGTACAGAACATAAATAACGCTAACGTAGGTAAAAGATTCGAGCAAAAAATTCTGGTCACATCATCATAACAAGTGTTAGTGAACATTTTTATGGTTGACAATGGTTTGTTGTGTTCGGAGTCCAACTACCAGACTATAGAAATAGTGTAGGCATCTGTACGTCAACATACAGCATATTACTTAGTATTAAGTAATAGTTGCGCGTTTACGAATTCAAACGTCGTAAAACCATAATTTAAAAGTAATTCAAGGTTCTAGTAAGGCGGAGACAACCGGCGGCGGGGAGTTTGATAGCAACAGCCAAAAAATTGGCGGGAAGTCTATCGGCAATGAGCACGCGTCGTTAAATTTGAGCCTGTTAGAAAAAAAATTATACAAACGAGTTTTAACATAGTACGTATACGCACACAGTTACCAAGATACCTGTGTTAATATTAATTATGGAATTTTTATTTCAAGGCCATAGTTGCACTGTCGTAAACTAGCAATGGCTACTGTGTACGAGGTGTTTATGTGCTGTTGATGCTGTATACGTTTAGCACGGGTAAATAAAATTGGCGGGAAAAGTGTATATCATACACCGGCAGTTTCAATAAACAGACATTTTTATTTTATTGTTCATGCTTTTAACCTTTTTGAACAGTCTTATTATTTAACAAAGATACAAGGAAAAAAACTGGTTCCGCTTATTCAGTAAAAGGAAAAAAAATGACTTAATCCGTTCTAGATTTCACTCCGACAGTTTCTCGAATATTCTGTTTTTCTGGCAAGAAGGACAATATGACTCAGAAGTAAATTTATCCAGTCATAGCTTCTAAACAAAATTTCTATGTTTTTTATTACACAAATTTACATTGTGACTCGTCATTAAATTTCTGCGTTAAAATATAATAACACGTGTTCTCGATTAACTGTATTAAAATAGTATTTTTCATTTAATATGGCAAAAATTTTATGTGGAAGAAATATATTTTTCATAGTATCAGTAACCCATTAGCGATTATTTTATAGATAATTCAGTTACATTATTGCCAAGGTTGCGTTAACGAGTTTTACGAATTTTAAGTCGTGTCTAACAATTTTGTGTAAAAATAATGTTACTAAAGCTAAAATGATGAATCTTATTTTCGTGTTGTGACTTCGTACACTGTTTTGGCGACTAATCATTAATCGATATTTAATTTATTCCAATAAACGCGTGGTGACTTATTGTGGGTTTTATCCACTGATCAACAACATATAAATATTGAATACTATAAGATAACCTTCTTGCAAATCATTAATTTAGTAAACCTGTTGAGACTTTCGTCGCGTCATTTCGATAAAACGATTGCGCCTATCGAAAAGGCTATTAAATTGATGAAATAATGGTCAATACTTAAAATTAGAGTGGTCATTAATTTTAACACCAAACAAATCTATGGTTATTTTCAATCAGTGTGTTGTTTGCTGTGCTAAAAAGACAAAAGGTCATCTAAAGGTCTAGGTTACGTATTCATCTGTATTATCGTGTGCGTCGTATACTATTTGTATTGCCGTCAGTTGGATTAATATTATTAAATATTATTTTGTTTCTTTTTTTTTTTGGTCCAGATTTCCTCGACTAGCATGTCCGATCCTCATTGTATTTTTAATGTATTTTAACATTTTTTTTTTTTTGCCTATAATAAATTCAATTGAATATTGGGTATAGGATCCTCGTGTACGCACAGAAAACATGAAAATGTGATCTTTTATCCAGCACGGGAAAACCATAATGGATTTTGTTCGCACAATGGCCAAATTCTGTTCCTACCTGTTGTCTGGGACAAAAGAACACGTGAAAAATGTAAACACGTCTCTCTGTACTTTATTTCTCGGCGATTTCGGTCGGTGGAAGAAAAAAAATTGCAGATGGTAAACGACGGCCGGCCAACAGGTGGTTAATTTGCAGTAGAAACTGCACAGCTGCTGGCTGCAGACGAGGAACATTAACCGGGTTGATTTTTTTCTCCGTGTCTTTTACTTTCATCCCACGCATTTCCTGCGGATGTGTTGCTATATACACGTGAGACACGTCATTGGTCATCTTTTGAAGCGTGTCGTTAATTTATGTGAGTACACTATGTACAGTAGTATTTCAATAATTTAAATTTGGTTAGGAAGATAGATAACTTCATAAAAAAATCTGAAACCACTTGCCATTAATCTGAATTTTACAATTTTTTCTATTTAGTTAAGGATTGTATAAGTCATTTATAGTTTTATTTCATAAAAATGTAAACACTATGTATTAGCGGCAAAAATGGTTATTAATATTATTAACAGTTGAATTATTATGTAAAACTTTTCTATTTATGAATTATTTATAATTTTTTTCAAATATTTATCAAAAAATATAGGTAGATTAAGTAGATTAGCCTAGAAATATGCCGGTTTTTTGGTTGTTTTCTTTGAAGTATGACTACATAAATAGTAGTACTACAAGCATATTAGTTACAAGGCATATAAGAGGCCATGTCTTTGATTAGTGTAGAATAACAACGATAAACTTTGACATACCTAGTACGATGGTTACATAAAAAAGACGTGTACAATAATCATTATAATGCGTAGTATACAAATTGTAGTAAAATGTACATCCAAGCAACTTGAAACTTATTCGACACACAATCTTTTTATAAAAGATTGTTTTTTATAGTTATACTTGGGTCTGGAAGTATTCACTCTTAAATAATTGCTGGCTCTAACAAATAGCTTATCTAAAGGAAACTTATTTTTCTTTGTGTCATGCTAATATATTTAATTTAATACTAATTATACTTTGTGTAATACTGAACCATTTTAAGGTACATTACTTAGCGTTATGAACAAATTATATTACTATGGTATGTATGTACCGAATGCAAGTAGCTAAAGGGCTAAGCTATTCCAATCGGATGCTAAACCATAATAATAGGTAGAAAATCAACTAAACAGAAATTAAATTTTTTTTCAATTAGCCTTTCCCATTGAAATATCTTGAGTACGCCATTGGTTTGAATGTTATACAATCAACAAAAAAAGCATATTGTCTTATTTTATTTGTTTAAGCGTGTTAGAATAGTTATAAGTATGCGACATAAATTTAACTTTGAGCTTTAGTCAAAATATAACTTTAGTAAATTATTGCAAATAATGTATAATTAAAATAAATTAAAAAGTAATGTGAATTTTTTTTCAGATAACCTTAAGCATAAAAAATTGGACCAGCAGCACAAGATTTGTAATAAATCCGAAAACGATGGGAGAAATCAAAAATGAATTTACTCTTAGAAGAGGAGCCAAAACATGTCTTGTCGTAAAGATCTCTCGCCTAACCTTTATGTTTTAAGATTTTTTTATTATCTTCTAAATCTATCTAATATTATCATCTCATCTACTTTATAAAAAATCTATGGTTTGGGAAAATTGGGCTATTTTATACATTTCTTTTTTACTTTTAAATTTGCATTAGGTTATACATTTTTGTAAATAGTCGGGACAAATTGATTAACTATTACGTTGAATTGGTTATATATGACGACAGTTATAGTGTATAACTGGACTTTATGATAATATTAAACAAAATAGAACAACGACGTTGTTGCTAATCTAATATTCTTAAAAACACCGTAATAATCAGTAGCATTGCCGAGATAACAGAGGTCAATAAAACTATCAAACAACGCATTTATTATTAATATACTATATAACCTAGTAGTAGTATAAAAAATACTTTGCTTTATCTTCTTTAACTGGGATATTGAATTTTGAGTTTTTTTTTTTCACATTTAAAATGTTTTCCCTGTTGTAAAATATTTATCACGACAGATACTCATGATAATGGCTACAACATTGTAGCTATTTCAAAAAATATATATGCAATATATATGCTAGTCTAATAATTTGTTACGGAGAGAAAAAATATTTATGCGTTATTTAAGTATAAATAAGTAAATTTATAAGTTGAAAAAATATTTATTATATATTATTGAAACTAAACAAAGAAATCAATGATTTCATATTAGGGTTATACAATACGAGTATTTGAAACTTGTGTGTACTTCTTAAAGGTCTAAAATTAAAAAGGCATTTATGTATTATCAATCACTATTATTGTATTTTAATTATTATTTTATTTTTAACATCATAAATATGTCAGATTTTAAATTGTTAAAAACTTTAAAAAATGATGATTTTTGACAATATATTTTTTGTGTATTTTTTATTACCAATATTTTGGTGTTTTTATTTTATTTATAAGAATTTTTGTCCATAAAAAATAATTAGGTTAGTTTTAATATAATTATTAAAATATTTTTTTAAAGAAAATTAATGCTGGTTGCTCAAATAAAATTAATTGAAAAAAATCAATAATAGTTAAAAAAAAAAAAAATAACTAAGATATAAAGTAGAAAGTAGTAAATTGAATCAAAAAATTAAAAATTGTTACAATTTTTTTTTTGTATAAAAATTATTTAAAATGATCTAGTTTAAGGTATTTTAAAATTTAAGTTTTAACTTATTGTTTAAATATTTTAAAGCTGTTTTGTAATTTATAATAAATTGATACTAATGATTTTTATAGGCTCTACTTTTATAAATAAAACTAAATTTAATTTTGTGTTGTATAAATTTATCCAATGTAATGAACGAGTAACTCTTGAATTCTATTATGCTTAGTGACCTTTCCATCTTATATGATAATATGTTTAATTATTAGTCATCAAATAGTACTGTTGTTTTTTTATCATAAAAGAGGGTGATTATCTAAATATATATTTATAATGTTGAATTCAATTATATTCAGTTGTTTTTATATTAAACCAAACAAAAGAAAACCATTTGGGGGTTTGATAGTAATTCATTACGATGAGTAACTACGAGCAGAATAGTTTTTTAATTAAATTAAAGATCTAACAATTTATCACCTAAAAGTCTGTGACATGTGTCTTGATCGTACGATGTCGCCCATAATTTAGGCGTTATTGTATATTAAATAAAATGCTTAAAAGAAAATTGTATCCTTAATAATTGTTTTTATGACTTTTTGCAGAGTTGAGTTCCAGAATTTTTATTGCTCCTGATTGGTTCGGCGTGACAATAATAATACTATTTAATGTTGAGTTGAAAACAATTTTTTTTTTTATATATAATAATTTTATGAAAATATAAAAAAATATTTTCCCACTGTATCAATCAATGAATAAGTTACCTTATTGAAAAAAATATTGAATTCAAAACTGATTGTGTTTGTATCTTATTAAAATTTTCTCTCGTTCTCATAGTCACGGGAGGGCTGAGAGGTGCTTCAATTATAAAATTAGCCTCGCATAATTTTAGAAATATTATACATAAGATTATAAAAAAAATCTGTAGTACAGTAGGTTTCAGCACAGTGTGGACGTGGCATAGTTGGAACAAGTATAGATGATATCCAACTAGTTGTAAGAACCACTTCGATGGATATCTGTATATAGTGTTAAATTTTAAGAAATTGGTGGATTATTTCAAAAACAACATAAACTTCTATTTCCTAAATTTATCCTTATTGGTAGTTTTTCGATTTAGAAGTATAATACATGAATAAATATTTATTGTAGTAATTAAATTAAATATGAAATTGATAATCAATAATTAATATTATAATTTTTATGGAGAAATTACAAAAAATAATAAAGTAATTGTATATTTCAGTACTTTAATGACGAACGTGTATAAAAATTGGAGAGCTTTTGCAATACTTTTCAAAAAAATTAAGTATATTACATAAGCTTAAGATATATTTAAAGGTGTCGGAATTTCCGGAACATTTTTAAAAGTTTAATTTTTTTGCAAAAGTTGCTAAATCCCCTATGTGGTCAGGTAGAGGGTTCGATTTTTAAAAAATGTATACCAAATGAAAGAAATACCTAAGAATTTTTCAAAAAGTCATGGTAGGTTTGAGAAAAAAAAGTCAAAATTTACCGATTTTAAAAATAAAAATTTTTTTTGTGACTTCTCCATTTAAAGGATACAAGTGAAAATTTTTTTTAAGTTTCAAGGGCAATGTTTTCAAATAGTTACGATTTGTGATCTTATGACATACCGTCAAAAGAAATCGGTCCGGTGAGAGCTGAAAAAAGTGGCGGCAGACTTAAAAAAAAACACACTCGGTAAAATTATTACTTTTCAGCTTCGAATCGAAGCTAGAAAAAATTTGTGCGTGTAAGGGGGTTGAATAACTTATCGTCCAAATATTTTGTTGAAATTACGCCAATGCTCGTCTAAATTTCTTCATTATGATATAATTATTAAATTTATAGCTTAAGGATTTACTTTACTTTTAAATTGAAATTCATTGTATTGAATAATTATGGGTGCAATCTACTAATCTAATGACTAGGCTGTGTAATCAACATTGAAGTAATCGTGTTACGTGTCTATTTAACTAATGTATTCGCGTGATTTTTGTTTATAATTTAGTCAACTCTATTAAAGAGACTTAGTTTACGAATGTTGTAATAAGCTTGTTGGTTTGTACATTATTGTGTAACAAGACGTCGGATATACTTTGTAGGATCTTCTTTCCTGCCTGTGGAGTACACGGATAAATATAAATATAATACGACCTCCCCTGTAACAGAATTCAGCAGTGTACATCCACAAGGAAGTATATGAAGTCTTACATGTGTGGTGCACGTTGGTGAACGAAAATACTGTAAGGTGACTTGACAATAAACCCCTCTGAGATATGACAAAACAAATGCGACGTTCACATCCGGTCGTACGCGCGAGTCGACTTGCCACCGGCTAGGTATAATATGGCATCGCCATGGGTATCCTGTTTCGCGGTTGCATTATGGCCTGTCAACAAAAATCTTAATGACGACCCATTAATCTAACACAGATAATGTTATTATCATGTGTGTACAAACAAATATATTGTTTTCATTCTTTACAGTACCGTAACACATTACCCAATTCTACTGCAAATCGCATTATTTTTTTTTCATTCTTCAGTTTCACGGCCTGTCTTTGAATGAACCTCTAATTATTAAATTCTATAAAATTTAGGACGTCATTATGAACATTAATTGTACTATTTATTTTTGAATAATGGAAAAATAATACTACATAATTTTTCTATCGCCAAAAGAATAGATACCAGTTATATGAACAAATATATGTGAACAAGAAGAACCTCTTTGACTCATTTCGTTTGGCATAAATTTTATGCGGGGTGACCTTCACAGCAAGCCTAACTAATTTAATTCGTTACATTGTATATGATAAGTTGTTGAAAATTATACTTAATTATTCGGTCACCAAAATGTACTCTTGTCTTAGTTTTTGGTGTATGAAATAGTAAAACTTTTAAAAGTGTAAATGGATTTATTACATAACCAAAAACAAAAACACGTAAAATAATAACAATTTTAATACAATAATTAATTTTTAATTGCAAGTGAACTTAAACGTATAAAAATAAAATTATTATTTACAGATATAAATATAGAAAAAATGATTAAATTAATTAATTATACAATTATGAGTCGGGTGCAAGACTAAAACATTATATATAAAATTGATTTTACATTCATTTTAGGCCTATATTTGTTTGAACACATTAAATTAGTTTTTTTTCGTAAAATACTTAGATAGAAATTTGTAAATGTACCTTTAGTTGATTGTTTGGTTTGGCACAATAAATTTTTATAATACTTTAATATGACTAATCATGGAAGTAGTCGTCAAAACGTTAATATTAAAGTTAAAAAAAGTATTTTTGGCTATTGGTAGATTTATAATATGTAATAAAACGAATCAAGGTATATACTTCAGTAATCAATGTTAATAATTTTAGAAAAATTAATGGGTTGCTATAACATGTATTTTAAAGTTAAAATCAATTTGGACAACTACTGAAATTTCAAGTTTTTTCTAGAACAATATTTTTGATTTGATTAAGTAAAATATTGAAATTTTATTCTCAAAAAATTAATTTTGTATATGGTATTAATTTGTTTTGTTAGAAAATTATAACTAACAATTTTAAGATAAAAAAACTTTAATAAATTAGAATGATATGACAATGCGTTGACGTATCGCGCTGACTTATCGTGATTAGTCAACAAAATTATTTGATGGAAATTTGTTGAGCTCTTTGCGTATAGCTTTGATCAGAGGTACGGCTGGATCTTNCTTATCGCGCGTGATTAGTCAACAAAATTATTTGATGGAAATTTGTTGAGCTCTTTGCGTATAGCTTTGATCAGAGGTACGGCTGGATCTTGTGGAGATAGATCAGCATCTGTAGTGATAAATTCAGTGTTCAAAGTAGGTCGATGGAAAGGACCTGCACTAAGAGGACGAGGTGCAAATATAGATTGGTCTGATCCTATCCAAGCTTCACCCAAAGGTGGCGGTGCCCAACATCTAGCTTCTGGAGTCAAATCGTCGGGGTTGACTGATGTCTTTGGCCTATCTTCTTCAAGATCTCTTGAAGTAGTGGAAGATCTAAAATTGTATTAAGAACAAGAACATCATATCAATTTTTTTTTTACATGCATAGATATTGTAAATTCTACCATCATTTTTATATAATTGTTGGGCGGGATTGATTGATAAGGATTCCTATCTCTTATTTTAATTTTGAGAAGCTTAAGTCAGAAAGGTTGTACTGTAGATCCAAAATTGAACATACAATTTTAGGTGTTTAAATTTGTATTCGGCGACCCGTTAATAACTGGCCGAGAATAAATAAATTCCTTTTAAATTAAGATAGAAAAAAAGAAAACCGTCTTTGATATTTTAGTGAATAACGGTTTTAATTTTTTTTTTTTAATGAGATAACGTTAAGATTAAAACTATTAATTCGCTATAAAAACATATTTTTTCAAGAAAATTTTGGCGTAGTTTATTGATTGTCATATAATAATTATAAGGAAAATGTTTACAACATTTTTTATCTATAATTAGTTAGATTAAATTTATTATTATTATTTTTTAAACAAAAATCACATTTTACCTAAAAGGAGCAGATTTTGATCTTAAATCATTAATAGAAGACGAATGGCTGCTATCGTTACTTTGCAAACTCGAATTTCGGCTGCCAAACAATGTAAAGGCGTCATCCAATAAGTCGTGAAATCTCTGTCTCATTTTTGTCACATTATTTTCCGTTGCATTAAGTGTTTCAAAACTTGACAAGGATACGTTATCCAGATTATTAGCTTTATGAAAAATAAAGCATAATTATTATATCTTAAGTTTTTCAAAACTTTCACAATTTTTATAGTTACCTATTTTTGTAACATCCATTTTCTTGCAGTGCAAGTCCCACACAATGGGTCCGACTACACCAGGGTCTTGCCCCTCAATGCTTTCGTGTCTACTTACTTTTTGAAAATTTTTCTTATCTTCGCATTTTTCTAAAACTTGAGTTAGTGGACCTGGCAAGGAATCTCTACAATATATAATATTGATTTAATATAGTTACGCTTCAAAAACTACTATGACATTTTACGTTTTTTATGGTCACTATATGCATGTTTATTAGTCAAACGATTCATAGAAAAGTAAATAATTGCACACAAATTAACATCTTCTGTTGTTATTTAAATTATTTTTGCTGTATAATCAGGCCAGAAGGTTATATTGTATTATCGAGACCGTTCTGCACCTGGATACCATATTTATCTAACAACTGTTTTTAATGGTTATGATAATTAAATTACTTTCAGCGAATTCATAGAAGAAACAATAATATATGATGACTTTTAAAATTATTTGTTCTCTTTTTAATATAAACCTTGTATGAGTACAAATATATTTAGTATTTTAATTACTTTTGAAACTTATTAGCTGCTTGCATAGACAGCAAAGAATCTGTAATTTTGTTTTTGCTTCTTGGTAATGGTTCTGGTGTATGAACTTTGATTATATCTTCAGTTGATGTTCCTTCGGTTTTTACCTAAAATGTTTTAAAAAAATAATAGTTTTTTCAAATTGCATTTAGTTTTATTTGTTGCGAACAATACAACTTTTTATACATATTAACATAAAATAAAAATATGTTTGGTTTTTACTAACATTTTTGTGAGGAGTCTGATCTACGTTGAACGCCATCCTCCCTCTATTAGAACGAGTACTTTTTTGTTTGTTTTTCTTATGATGATTTATGAGTACTGCAATTATTAAAGCTAAAACTATTAAAAATACTAAACTGGCGTAAAGGAAAATCTGTCCGTAAGCAATTCCTTGAACTTTTAGCGCAAGTGATTCTCCTAAATATGCTATTAAAATATATTTACTGTAGTAATAAAACTTAATTAGAAAGTTAATGCTTACTCACGTCTAGCTTTGATTTTAATAGCGTAACCAAGATGATCGGTGACTTCACGTGCTGTGACAAGACTCATATCATGCACTGCAACAGTGGCAGTAATTGGCCGTCCATTGACTTTAACATAATAAACCAAGTCAAACTCTTTCGACACAGGTAAGATTCGTACCTCAACCCGAATTCGGTTGTCTTGAACGTTCCATCTGCGATCCCGGTAGAAATTTGAATCGTTGTCGCCACTATTTGTCCGGTTGGTAACAGAGTTGAGCCCTAAGTGTTTAGCTTGTTGTCTGTAAAACGACCAAACCAATAACAAGTTTCAAATAAATAGTAGCTGCAGAGTCGATCATTTATAATATTGTTTTATTGATCAAACGTATTCGCTTTGCAACAATATATATGAAACCGACACTATTTCCGGTGTCGATTGCGACAGCTCCAAACACATTAAAACTCAAAAGTGAGCGTGCAGTTTATGTTTATATGGGGTTTAAGGCGTGAAGTATTTTCTTGGACTTTTATTTTGTTTCATAACACTTATATAAATGTATAGAAAGTTTTGAAAAGTTCTGGTAATTTTCAATCAATGGAAATAGAGTACGTTAAACTATTACAAAAAATAAAATAAAATGTTTAAAGCGAGTACCTAATAAACGCTAAAGCGTAAAGTGCAGATAATCTGTCTTCGATTATGTTTGAAGTTAGGTTAACAGGTGTCTTTGTTTGGAATTCTGTAACAATCCAATAAATCTGATCGGGTATGTTAGTGGTTTGAGGTACATCAATCACATCAGTGATCGGAGGGAAAGCTGTTGTAAGACGAATGTTACAGTCTTGTCCACCTATGCAGTCTTCAGGGTCTTCCTATAGGCGATTGAAATAATAAGCAATTTTTAATTTATTCCGAATTTTTAAAAGATGTTTACAATGTAAGCAGTAGTAGGAGACTTGGCGATGGTTGTAGTTTCATCCTCGCTATCTCCTGATCCAGACCACAGAAATATGTTCAAATTAGTGTAATTGTGCATATTTTCAACTAATGGATCTTTAAAATAAATATTTATTATTTTATTTTCAATATAGACTTTTAAATCTTACAAAACATTCAATTATTACTTACTACCTTCTTGTACGGGTACTACTGAATTGCACAAACATAACTGCATTTTGAGTAAAACTTGCGTTATTATTGATATTATATACACAAATATGAATTGCCTTATATCCATGAATACATGCCAAGACGATAATTCATTGATATCTTTTCAACCTCCATTGTAGTGCTGTAGTTGAATATTTTCAATGATGTAATCAACGCATTTTTTTTGGATTTCATCTAGTCTAACGTCAAAAATGTACATTACGCTTTGTATCAGATTGTATATGAATTGCGCTTGCGCTTATGAGAACGTTTTGTGAATTTCGATGGGTTACTAGGTATCCATAGGCAACAACACACCTAAATAATAGTAATAATTAATGTGCGAGTAGGAAATAAACTTCCGTAGCACATATAATACGTACAAAATGCATAGTTAAGAGTGGGACAGTAATTTAAATTAGTAATTATTGTACAAGAGAATATTTTAATGAACAATTCAACATTAAATTAAATAAGTTTAATTAAGTTTTCTATAATAATAAAAATCTCCTGAATTTTCCTCGATAAACTAAAATGTACAATTAAATTAATATGTAACAAAAAATGTATAAGTCTCAATCACCTCATTTTATTGACTTTCAACTTTTTTTAAGGTTTTAGTTACATAAAACTAGTCTAGTGCAGTATTCAAAATTTTTTATATGGGGGAATAATACATAGGAAATTTTTTATTATCCTTTTTAAATTGTACCTCTAAGAGTTGTATAAGTATTTTTATTATAGAGGTTGAACATCTATCCTTCTGTGAACGTCATCGAACGTGTCTTGTTCTTGTAAGCTTATTTATCCTCAACAAAAATTGAGGGAGTATTTAAGTTTTTTGTTACATCAGGCTATTTTATGTACAATCATATTTTTAGATATAAAGCTTTTAAGAAATTATAGAATGGTATTCTCCTTTTAAGATTACTTTTTGGATTTAAAATTTAATACATTTATTATTCATGCAATATTATTTCTGAGATCATAAGTGTGAATCGAGAAAATTAATTGTTGAGTCCTAAAAATGGAAAAATTAAGTACATTATTATATTATATCTTTTTTTTTTTATTTAAAACGGATAATTTAATGTATAAATTTCTTTTGTATATTTTTAAGTAATAACTACTGTGAATATAACTTAAATATTGAAAAGGAATCATATAATACTCGTATTTAGCTTAAATAATTTATCTAAGTACATGTAAAATATAACAAGTGAGACAAAAAGAATATAACTACGTTATATTATCAGTTAATTATAATGGTGTACAAAAAATATACGGCTGATTTTTTTTTTAAGGCAAACTATCTAATAAAAAAAATATATAAATATTTCACTAAAAGAGTGTAATTATTTTAATAATCTCTGTTACCAAATAAAAAAATATGTATAACTTAATTATAAAAAGGCCTCAGGTTAAAATATAGAAAATCAAAAACTTATCCTTTTTATAACAACAAAAACATTATTCAAAACTAATAGAAAAAGATATTGAAGTATTGACTTAAATTTTGAACAATTAAGTACTTAATTTAAAAATATTTATTAATATTAATAATATATAATATATATAATTAAGTACTTAATTTAAAAATATTTATTAATATTATAATATATTATATATATTTAATAATATTTTATGTGTAACTGTAAATTGACCCTTATGAGATGACTTAATGTTAAATTATGTGGCTATTTAGTCAAAAAAAATTCCAAATACATTAATTAATCAATAAAGTCTTTTTATTGGTTGAATTATGTTTAAAATTTGAAAAAAAATATTTTATATTATTTTTCTAAATACTATTTTCAAGATTTAAGTCAGTAAGTCATCCTTCATAATATGAGTTATCATTACTATATTATTATTATCATTATCATTCATTTATGATTATATTATTATTGTTATCACATCAGTACTGAAAATTCAAAATGTGCCAAGTTAACTTAAAAAATGTATGTATGAAAAACTTACTATTACATTTTTTCTTCATGTGTAAATGTTGAAATTATATTAAACATGGAAAATTTATCTATCCCAACACTTAAAGTGTTGTACAAACATTATGTGGATTGGGTAAGTGCAAATCCAGAACGCACCACTGATTTAGAAGCTTCAATAAAATGGATATCATATTTTCTAGCTGGTAATTAATTTAACTTTATATTAATATTTATTAATGTTTTTAATTCAAATGTTGTGATGTATTTTTTTTTAGGTCGAATCAACAATTCGACTTTATTATCTGAACTTGTATACTCCATGTCAAATTTTATGATGATGTTTAATGATCAAATTATTCTAAGTACTTCTAACAAAATAGCTCATTCCAATGGTGTAGAAAAAAAAGGGTATATTCATTATGAAAATATAAAGAGATTTTTGACCATGATAGATTATATTGAAGTCTTTATTGAAGTATCTGCAACCAAATTATGGGGTAGCAGAGGACGGTGGATCATTGTTGTTCTATTACAAACAATAAAGTAATAAATTACTATGTATATAAAAATTAAAATTGAGTACAAACTTAAGCTCTATTAAAAAATTTCATGATTTCAAAAAATGACTATTTACATTATATTGAAATCTTTTATTTATCTAAAATTTAATATTGAATTGTTGATTATAAATTTATAATTTGAAAGGTTCATTAAGCTTTTTTATTTCAACTTATAACTATATATGCTTAAAATTAAAATACTTGCGTGAATTTTATTTGAATATTTTATAAAACTTATTTATATAACTAAGATAGCTAAACTACTTAAGAAATTTTCATTATTTAGTTATGGTTAATAATTAACCCAGGAAAGTTGATTTAAAATAAGAACTAGTTCTTGAACTATTTTATTATCATAAAATTGAACTAAGTTCATTCCAAGCTCAGGCTAATAGACTAGTATTACTTATTAAAGTAACTTATTTACTTGAATTTCTGATACTTAATTCATATTTTATGTTAAATAGTAATATAAAATAGTTTAATAATATTTTAATATGATACTGTTTATAACTCTAGGATAAAAAATATTCTTAGTTAATTTTTTATTACCACATAAGTAAATACTTTATTAGTTAAACTAATTATAATTTTTCAATCTGAAATTATAAATTTTATGTAATCATAGCATCTTCGTATATAATTTTTGTTGTCCTTTTATAGAATAAATTTTTATTTTAATTGTATTAGGTCAAATTTTTGGTTTTTGTGTAGCCTAATTGTGTTATGGAATTTATTTGGACTACAAGCTTTGTGGTATATATAGAGGGGTAGTGTGACAAAATGAACACTTATGATGCTCCTAACTGTCACTTATTTTTTGAGTGGATTAGGAAACATAATTTTTAACAATGGTAAATACTATGTCCCTACTACTAAAGGCAATGGTAATCCTCTATTTAACATTTTCTTAGGGTACACCAATCTAATTATTAATTGTTTGACTAGTGCTCACCAGCATAGTAATGATTGCAAAATATAAAATAAAATTGTATACATATTTTGAATTATTATTTTTTTAAATGTTATAATTTGTAATAAAACTATATAGAATTTCACATAATGAGAATATAGTTGTAGCTTTTAATACAATTTAGTTTTCAGTTTATGCAAGATAAATCTCAAATAAAGGGGTATGATGCTTTAGCTTAATTTCCATTTCAATTTCACTTATAACATTTTATGATTACCAAATAATATTATCTTAGGTAATTAGATCATTCGGAAATGTATATTTAAAACTTGATCTTCTTTTTCCTCACTTTAATTCCAGCTACTTAGGGTCAGCCACCCTTATCTTAAACCTCCACTTGATAAGATTATGTCCCTACATACACTCAAGATGGAACAATCTGCCTAAGTTTTTTTTCAGGACTCCTCATAGTTTTTGACAAAATTTTGCGCCAGCTGCCGACATAACACAAACATTAGTCGTCTCTTGCGACTGGCAGAGTTTTAAGGGGATAGTATATTAAAATTCGAAACTTCTTGTTTTTGTGTATGATTATTATTAACTATGTGATAAATATTTAGTTCAATTCTTTATTCAGTAGACTCCTTTTGTGTTGAATGTTATAATGTTAAATTTTCCTTCAATTGAACTGTATTGAAATCCTCTAGAATTTATGTTATACAATTTTTTTTGTTCCCTTTGAAAATCGTGGTTATGAGTTTATCTTTTATCATTTTTCTAAGTAATCATTTTATCAAAAATTATAACCATTTATTAGAACTAAACTAGGATAATTATTATAATTAAAAGTCTGAGTATTGGTTAAATTGATCAAACTTTAAAAAATATATACATAAACTATTTTATTAACAACTGTTAAAAAAAAATTTTTCATTTTTTTTTCTGGTAGATAACATAAACTATTTAATAAAAATCAAGTGTATTCTTCAATAAAATAACATTTTTGTATTCACTTTGTTTTATAATTCATTTAAAATTTTTTGAGGTGTTTTTGCTCCACTGCCAACACTCATATATGATAAGTATGTATTCCAAGCTAGTGACACAATTTGTACTGTTAAAACTCTGTATTGCTGAGGTACAATTGAGAAATTTACAGCTTGTACAGCAGGCCAAAGCTAAATAAAACCAGAGAAAACAATAAATAATTGTAGAATTTATACTATTACATTTTATAAATGTTACCATATAACTGTTCAGTATAACTGTTACATAATTGTCTTCTAATTTTTGTTGTATTTGAGGCCATTCATCACCACTAAAAACTCTGCTCATTATCATTATACTTCCATTTACTAATGGTGATGCAATCAATTGATCAGTTAAAATTTTTTTGGCTATTATTGGGATAGTAGTTTTAGTTCCAAATCTGTCTAATGATCTATACCACATGCTTAATGATGGACCAACTGCACAACCAATAGATGCATATCGTACTGTACGCAACCAATCTATTTCATTAATTTTACGCTTTTCCACTATACTTTGAGCGGTTACATCACCCAAACCAAATAAAATTCCTTATTGAATTAAATAGAAAGTAATAAAATAATATGTATAGTTAAACTAAAATTAGGTAAATTTTTTATCTCACCAGTTTGTACCAAATTGGTTCTTATTGGATAATTTTGACTGTAATGTCTATAAAATTTAAAAAATGATGCCATATTAATAAATTATTGATAGTAAAATAACAATAAAAAGTATTCTTATTCACTAGTTTTCACTTTCGTTACAATATTTTTATGGTTATCATTAAGTTTAATCAATATTAATAAGGTAAGATTCGTATGAAATAGTATGTTTTCAGGTTCAATGTCACTCTTGATATGAACGTGTTTGAAAGGCGGGTCACCGTCTAACTAACGAATGGGTACTTATTGACTTGATTCATTTGACAATTTTGATACATGTTACAGTGTTACGTACATTCAGTGATATTATTATTTGTACTTTTTTTTTATAAGTACCAGTTGATTCTTTTTGTGTTATCTGTAAGATATTTTATGCAACAGACGCCGCATCTTATCACTTATCTATATACAGAGTGATTAAAATACACTAAAATACTCCGTTAATTTCGTTAATAATAATTTAATAGTTAGATTATTATTTTTCGATGACAATTTTGGGGGAAAAAAAGATTGTACACATGTCAGTCTTTTATGTAAAATAGGTTTCAAATAATACCTTGATCTATACTTTGAACTTGGATTATGATAACTTGGTTTAAATTAGTATAAAATAGTTCTACATCAATTATTTGGGGAATTTCATAAAAAATTGATTTCATTAGCCACTTAAAATGTTAGCAATCGCTCATTCAACAACAGAATTTTATTTTGGTAGAATTGTATTTAAATTTCAATTAAAATAGAAATATTTTGTAAAATTGATAATTAAGTTTCTAATGGGTTAATAGTATTAAATATTTACATTTAAGTGCTGAAACTGTTTCACTATAAACTGATTTTTTATTAAAATTAAAATGAATATTCATTAACCTAATAAATTTTCAATATTTAATATTTATATAAAACTATATATGTATTGATTCATCGTATTTAACCAGATAAAAAAAAAAAAAAAATGGTGAATTTAAAAGTCAATTGATTAATTTTAAATTAAGTTTAGATCAATATTTATTTACTAATAAATTTATTTCAGAACTCTAGCTAGATTATATTTATTACATTTCTATAAACTTCATATATTGGAATCACCTCCCATACAGCCTTTAAATAGAAAATCAGTACATATGAATCAAAATGACTTCTTGGAAAACGGAGTCATAACATTACCATCTGGGCGAACAATTCGAAAATTAGACAATGGTTGTATGCACTCCTTGACAATATATATGTTTTTTTCTAATTATTTTTAATTATTATTCAGCTCCACCTATTAATCGCCGTACATGGAAAGCTCCACCAAGAGTTCCAATGAATAGTAATAGTGGGCATTTAAGCGATAGACTTCTTGTAGCTGAGGTAATTTGATGTTTCTAAGTATAAAACTTTTTTTGGGGAAATTAAGCTAAAAATCTTTTGATAAATATGGTTTATTAATATCAATTTTTTTTTTTCAAAAAATCATTACGTTATGTTATTTAAAAAATTTAATTGATTAATGAATAGCAGAAAATTTTATGAATGGTGTTTAAGAACTGAAAAATCTATTTTGATGTTATTAAAAGGTTCAATTTTTATATTATTTAAATTATATTACCTTAATTTTTTTTTGCAAACCTTAATTATAAGCTAATTATTACATAAATATAGTTTTAAATCCATAATTATAAATATTTTTTCTTTGTAAATAAATTTCATTATTTTTTCTAGACCATGTTTATAATGAAACCAATAGTACATTTGAGTAGTTTATACATTTTTGGCCAAAAATCATGGAAACCATGGCTAATTTCATTGACTATAGAATATATTAGGTAAATTTTTACATTTTTAAATTTATAAAGAAATTATGATATTTTTGTAACAAATGCTTATTTTTATTTTAAGCTTGCAGAGGTTAAAAACCGCAAAGAATTTAACTCCTCAGCAACGTTTAGTGTTATCAAAACGAACTTTAAATTTAGCATTATACTTAGTAAGGTCTCCATTCTTTGAAAATTATTCTGAAAAACACATGAGAGCATTTTTACATTGGTTTGTGATCAATGTTCCATTGGTAGGACCTTTAATGAGACCATTCCTCGATTATTTAAAAACATGGCAAGAGACATATTTTTACCTTTGGTCATGTTAAAATCTAAAATAATATGATACTTATTTAATTTATATGTACAATTAAAGCAAGGGTCTAGTGTTAAATTATTGATATTTTGTTTTTTTTTACTTTTTTGGTATATTGTAAATTTTGGATTAATTTTTATATTATGTTATAATTAAATGGTCAAATGGTTATTACAGAATTATTTCGTTAATAATGGGATAAAAAAATTTTAATTAATATTTTATCTTTTTTTTGATTAAAATAAAAACAAAACATTCATGAATTATATTGGAATTGAGTTCTAATTTTATTTCACATTATTAATAATTTATTTACAAAACATATATATATTTATAAAGAAATATAAATAATTAACAGTTATTTTGTACAATCTAATGGCAATAAATTATACTTATAATTAACATTTTTACGATTTAAATTGTTTATTTAATGGAAAGCACAAAAATTTTTAGTATAAATTATACAAAAGAAACATAATTAACAAATTGGCTTATAGAACAACAATTTTAATTAAATTCATAATAATATAAATTGAAAATCCCTGACATTTTTTTTGTAGAATAAAATAAAATTTACTTAATTAGTTTTTTAAAACCTTCATAAAGGTAATTTATTGAATAAATTATAATTTATGCTCCTTTTAAATGATTATTATATAATGTATATATATTTATAATTAGTTATTATTTTAATTATATTCAGAGTACATTTTATTATTAAGGCGATTTTATTATTTCAAAACTAGATTGAACAACAAATAATCTACCATAATCAATAAAAGAAGAATGTTTGTTATTATATTTACAAATAAAATTCTCATTGTTTTATTAGGTAAGGGAGCCTTTGAATAAATAAATAAATAAATAACATATCTGTTTGAAATTTGAATACTTGACCTATAGTCTCTTAAAATATTTTAATAATATACTTGCAATATGCAGTATTTTACTTTTATAATGAATAACAAATATCAGTTCAAAACAAACTTTCTTCCAAAAAAAAATTTTTTGGATCACAACAGTTTTGTTAAAGAACATATCATAACATATAATAGTTCTTAAATTATATTGTAGTTTATAGTAATGTAAACCATAACTCTTTCAATATTTTTTCATTATGAAATAGTTTCTACATAATTTGCAGGATACAACCCTACTCGACCTTCTTTACGACCTTTACACCAACCTTGTTCATCTTCATCTTCTAGTTTTTCAAATAAGTCTCCTAGAAGTATAAAATATTGTTGATTTATATAAATATATTTATATTATACAAATTTATTTTAAAACCATATTTAGGTTAAATAAATCATACTATACTCTCCAGTAAATAAGAAAATATTATTATCAATTTAAGTAGTTAACTCATTATACCATTGAATATAAAATTTAAACAAATTTATACATATTAAATTTTTTTAATTATAACATAATTTTTTTAGAAATTTAAGAAAATCTTTAGATTAAATCAAATATGTAGATAATTAAAGATTTTATACCTTGTTTAAAACTTAGTTCATCAGCTTCAGCACCTTCGTAGTCATAAAGTGCTCTTACAGGTACACCGGGTTCACCATTGTCCACAAGCGCACCATCGGGACCAACTCCTTCTTCTTCATCCCATTCCTCCTCTTCAAATGGGTTTGAATCGGGTGTTTGGCTGTTTGATGCCCCATTTCTGTTAATATAAAAAATTGTTATAATTAGTATTTTATTTTACACAATAGTCAATTATACGTGATATTTATATAAAGTAAATTATGAAAAAAACAAAAATACTACAAGGAATATTATTTACAAAAAGAAATTAAAAATTCTAAATGATATCAGAATTAAAGGAACACACGTAACCCATCTTACCAATAAACAAAGGTATATAAGGCCCAGTGCTTGGCCCCTTCATTAGGAATCTAAATGACATGATAAGGAATCATTTAAAAAAAAAAAATATTCCCTTAAATATTTTAAAGAAACCTACGTCATTGGATGATTCTTAATAGAATCAACTTTATCTGGAGATTGTTTTTCATGATTATTTCCATTTGCCCGTGGTAAAGAAGCTGCCACTTTTTTACTGTTAACTTTTGGATTATTCATATGTAAATCCTTTAAAACAAAAATTGTACACTTATTTAAAAAGAAATATTATACACTGTCTAAATACTAAGTAAAATTAATTTAAATGACATACACAACTAAATTTAATAAAATTATAAAAAATTCAAATATTAATCGATTCTAAATGTTAGATAAAATAAAATAAGGACAACTAACATTTACATGCAAATCCTCGCCAACTGATCGCTGATTAATTAATGTAATTGTACCAGCTGGAATAGATTCTTTAAGTTTGCCTTTGGAAATATCTCTAAATTCTTCGATATAGTCCTATAGATAAACAATACAGCAAACATACATGCAAACAAATTAGATTTATGACATAACTACAGTTTTAAACTATACACAAAGCAAACAAGCTAAATACTATATAAATACATATGTAACTAGCAGTCATAACTCAAAATTAATATTTTTCGATTTGCACATAACATACCTCAAACATGGGCCAATTCATAGCCATATTTACTCCATGATTATTTGACCACCATCGTAAATCTTTTTCATGATCAGCATTGTTAATTGTATGATAAAATTCTTCATAAATTTGTGGTAAACTAAAATACAGTTCAAGTCAAAATTTAATATTAAAACCCTACTAGTTTTCCTGTAACAATTGCTTCCCTGTATTTTATGGGAAACAAATGTACTGTAAAATTAGCTAAGTTTGCTGACAAATATAAATTTGGCGACTTCCAAAATTAACTTTTAAGTATTTGTTAACTCAAAAAGTTGGTTAATTGGTTACTTTTTATTTAAAGTAGTCCAGATCATTAATTTTTGAGTTATTTGAAGCTTAAGATATAAATTTGAAAGTGGCCAACTTAGGCTAATTTTATAGAAAAACAACATAATTCTTTTAAAAAAAATTCTTACACTGGATCTTGAGATATATTCAGGCATTTATGAATAGTAAACAAGGTGTCCTTGAAAAATTGCAATCGTCTAGCTTCTGTTTCTTGACAACGATCAAACACAACTGTCATATCTTCCATATATTTTGGATTGTACGCATTTAATTCTTGTAAAGCCATTTCATACTTTTCTTTAGCTTTTTGAACTTCTTCTTTAGATTTGGCAACACGATCTTGCATTTTTTTAACCTAAAAAAATGGTTTTATTAATTGGATTACTAATAATTTTAATTAAATAATTAAATTATGTTACTTGATCCATAGATAAAGAACTATCAGCAGAAGCATTTCGTTCTTGATTGGATGCAGATTTTTCTGCTTTGCAAGCAATATGATAATCATTTTTTGTTTTATTAACTTTGGTTAGTAGTTTGCACCAAGGTTTTTGAGCTTTTTTGAAAGACTCTTCCATTTCTTTCCGTTCTTTTATATGCAGTACAGTCTGCGACCAAAACAAATTTTCTTTAGAACTATTAATAACTATTTATCAAGATATAATTTAATGAGATCAATAACATGCTAAAATTATATTATGCAATTTTTAAAAAATGTATATTATCGTTTAATATATCAGTAATTAAAAGATGGGTATACAAGTTAAATTTTGTTTCACCTTATGATAATTATCTTTTTGCCATGTTTTGACTTGTTGCATAATATCATTACACAAATCATCTTTTACTCTTAAATGTAAATCACAGAGTCTATCAGCTTCAACTAGTACTCCTTTCCAAGCGGCTTCTGTTGTGCCATACTCTGGACCCTTTTCAATAATTTCATTCCATTTTTTTGACCAGCCTTTTAAACTTTTCGCATATGCTTTTTCTATATCTGACCTTTCTTGTATTAAAGTAATAAGGTCATTACATAATCGATAACCATCTTCAATGCGTTTTGTAGTACGCTTGTGGTTACCAGGTTCCCAAAATGAATCACTGCTCGCTATTAACATATTATCATCACTATGATGTGACATTTTTTTTTTAGACTACCTGAAACAATAGAATTAATATTTAAAATAACTTTTTTTTAAGTAATGTCTATCATTTTACATTTTATTAAACAGAAATTTAAATAAAAATATAGATTTCTTTAAATGAAAACAATTTTTTATACTATTATAATAATATAAATAATTTTTAATATTTAAATAAATAAAAAATTATTTCTATCATTGCAATTATCAAAAAATACATTTTTCAATAAGATACCTGTGAATATATTTTTGTACAAAAAAACTTATTATAGAATTAGTAAACTTTTATTTAATTATTTTACTTACATAAAACATATTTACTCTTTAACTTACATAAAATTTCTATTAGTCAAGTTAAAAATTAATTTAATAAAATATAATTGGAAAAATATTAATATGACAATAAAATCTATTTTTGTTGAAGTACATAATAGATATAATGTGATAACTAAAATTAAATAGTTAATGAGACATCATTTACTGAATTTTTGAGATAAAACTTCATTAAATGTTATAAACACCAACATAACCAATTACTGATATATGTTTATTTTGAAGAGTGTAAAATAGAAATCATTCAGTACAATACTAGATTTTATGATAAAATCTTATTCTAGGTTTTTTTTAATTATTAATCTATTTTATTCTAAATATTTTAAAATAAAAAAAAGAAATCTAAAATCATAAAAAAATAAAATTAAGGTTTTTATGAAATATTTAATTGCTAAACAAATTATTTAGTCCTTGACCCATCTTGCCACACCCAATTAAAAAATAAAAAGAAGCATTTTTTTTGACAAATAAACTGAAGCAATATAATGTTCATTTAATAAATAAATGATAATAAGAATACAATTAATGATAGAGAAAAAATGTAGAATTATCATCTTAGTAGGTATGACACCATTATTCAATTAAATTCATTTAACAGCTCATACAAAATTCAACAGTTTTAGAAGAGACCCTACAATTGGCAAAAGTTGTAAGTCTTCTGTTCGTTTACCAGATAGTCACTTATGGCTTTATTGATTATTTAATACTCAAAACAAAATTATATGTTATATAGTAGGTAATAAATCTACTTATATTTTTACTACTAAAACTTATTGTAAATTTAATTATTCATTATACAACTGTTCAGCAAGTTCAATCTACACTTTTTTTTTTGCTTCCCAAGCCCATTAAAGATCTATAGCGATCTCCACCAAAGGGAAAGGTTTTTCTTAACCATTGATACTCCAGGATAGGAGATTAGCCCATCATCAAAGTGAGGGATGACGACTCTAATTACCATATTCTTACTTGTGAGACATCAGTGAAGCCACCCGTGACATAGTTATGAACCCGAGGTAGTGCATGTCAAGCACTGCTGCATTACCCACTCAGGCACACTGTCCCTTTTAATCTATACTACATATATATTATTCCATATTATATTGCTATATTGATATAATAATTTTGTTTTTGTATTAATTTTATTTTATTAGTTTATTATATTTTGTATTATATTCATTTTACTTAATTAATTAAATTTTTTAAATTTACTGTAGACTTTCCTTAACATTTATAATTTATACTTAAAAATAAAAATTGATTTTATCAGTTATTTAATAATATACTCAATTAAACCAAAAACGGAAATTGTTTAAAAAATATTAATAATAATGAATTATGTAAATATGATTAGCAAAAGCAAACAAATATGCTAAATTCAATATTTTAAAATTACTTATTGAGATGATATTATTGGTTTTGAATAATATTGTAAATGAAATATTTTATATCTTCTTTTTATAAGATACAGGTTACTAATAAATATTGTTTGAATGTATGTTTAATTTTATTAGAGAAATTTTTTTGGACAATTACTTCTATAGATTTTATTTCTGAAATTTTGTATTAGAAATAATGCTATAAGTTAATACATGTGAATATATAGATATAGATTAATATTAAAAACAAATTATGAGTATTATTATTACACTTTTATTATACAAAACTAAGTATAGTAAAACTGAATAAGATCTAAAAAAATTAAATAAGTGAATTATAATAACAAAATTTATTAAGATGTATAGTTGTTTTAGAAAAATAAATATGTACACCTTAATATTCATAAAAATATTACCAACAAATATGTATATCATGTAATATGAATGAATAAAGATCATTAATAATTTAAAAATGTGTATGATGTAAAACAGTATTTGTAAAATAGTTTATAAATAATTATAGCGAACTAGAATAAAATTATAATTAATGATATATTAAAATTAAGCAATCAAAACTGTCAATCTAAAGATAAAATTACATAATTTCATCCCGCCCTAAAATAAACTATATTTGTACTTTTGATATATAAATATACAAATAGTAATTGAATTAATTTAGCAATACCTGTAATAAAAAATCCTGTAGTTTAAAAAGCTAAAAGTTGAAAGGTTATCGGAGTGATTCTATAATATGCACTTAATAATGAATATAAATCAACGATTTTATTCTACTTAAAAAAATAATAAATAATAGAAAGAATTTGACGTTCCAACACTTATTATCAATTTGTTATCAACTATTGACATGGCACAGGTGTGGGATATCTACTACATTTATCTAAAGTAAATAAAAATGTTCAAATTTAAATAGCACTATCAAAATGAAAATTCGGAAAACCCTTTAAATAACTCGTTATTAGACAGATAAAATTATTAAATATTAATGAGAATTATATCAAAAGGTAGGCACGTAGACAAATTAATGCAGTACACAGATCGAGCGGGCATACGACGAATACCGACACTGAACGATCGACGCTAACGGCAATCAGCGGCCCAAGCAACGGCAGCAAAAGAAGAATATGCGTGGACTCTTGAAAATCAGTGGTTGGAATCATACAAAATGATATACGTAACGATATCTAGCGTTTAACAATATTACTGACATTGAAATGTTGATTCAACCTACGGCAGGTAGTTGAAAATACTTGTATTATAATGTAACCTAATTATTATAAATTTCCGGCATCAGACTAGTAAGGCACCTTCGTGGCATTCTATATTCCGTAGAAACACGGGTTTTTTATTTTAACAAAATGAAACGTGATACCGTAAGCCAGAAAAAATCGAGAGAAAGTGAATTTTTTACAAACATTTTATCTGATTAACTTTTATTAACACCTTTTCACTATTAGTTGTAATCAAAATACATTTGAGAGGGATATAAACTCCAAGTGTTAATTGATTACGACATAAACCTAGCGGTTGTTAAACTTATAATATAAGTTATACATTACCTATGTGATGTCTCTGACTTGTTTCATTTTAATTTTTGATTCAACTTTACTACGCGTACATTTTTATGTTGTTGCAAATGGGAACCCAGTTGAATCTAGATTCTAGAATTATTCAGTTCAATTTATGATCAACATAATTTATAAAATCGATTTAATAATAAATAAATGAAAGAGAAATATAAAAACAGTTCAAGATTTTACTTTTACTATTGTTTTGTCTATTTTAATTAGTAATCATAATAACAATTAAAAAATGGAAAGAAATTAAACGGGTTCTTTTAAAAAATCAATTAAAATTCGGCAAAATTCTTTCGTATATAAAGATTATTTTCTACTTTATACTTATTTATGTAAAATTAATGAAATTTTTCTGTAGTTTAAAATCCTGTAATTTATTCAAACTATGACCAATTTATTTATGTATTTGAGTTTTAGTACTCTTATGATTAAATTATAGAAATATAATCATAATATGTTATTAATTCTACGATTTAAATACTTGGGGAATAAATGCTTTTATAATTTTACTTCGATATATTCCTAATGATAAAATTATTAAAAGAATAAACTATAGGTTATTACTTAGTGGCAAGAATTGCCAATGTAGAGTTTATGATTGTACATTAATAAGTGCAAATAACATACCAATGAGTGAAAACGACAAATGATTATACATTATATAAGATCGTTTGTTTAGTCAATGTAGTTTAAGGGAATCAATTAAAAAAATTTGCAATGTTCGTTATTTAATTATCAATAAACTACGAAGATGTTTGTTTAATAATCATTGAGTTACTCAATCATAACTATCCTTAAAAATGTATAGCATAGATGTTGAACGATATTCAAAATATCGTTCAACGTACAAATCATGCATTAATATTTGCTAATTATAACTTCACTTCTTTCATCGAAAATAAATATTTATTTATTGAAAACATCTAACACAAACATATAATTTTCTTATTAGAAAAAAAAACGATTTTTTGATGAAGTTAAACAAAATAGAAGGTAAGTTATACGTATAAATTTTATTTGGCAGTTTTGTAGTCCTTAACTTTAATTATAATGCAATACAAAAGATTTGCAATATCAAGTATAGAAGATACATGTGGACATGCGAGGTCATCCAGGACTAGGATACCGTTATCAAATTGTGCAGTCGCAGTGGCCGGGTTGTTATTTCCTTATCAGGAAACCAATAGAGAGCCATCTTTTTCCAAATAGTCGTCATTCGTCTTTAAATGTCGTTTGACATAAGATTCTGGATGAAACACCGTGAGTACAATTTAAATTTATCTTATTTTACAGATGTATATTTACAATAAAATTTTCAATTAGAACATTTTTTTTCACAAAACTTTACTCAGAAATTGTATTTGGAGGGTGCCCCACAAAATTTTTGTTTTCTTAATATTTTTTTTAAGTTTTATATATCTCTCGTATAAGAAACAATAGCGAAAAACACACGTTTTTGTTTCTGAATTCTAAAAAAATCCCTCTTTTAAGCTTTGCTGGTATTTATATAATTATAAGTTGTTTAAGCATTATTTTAAAAAATTATATTAAATCTACGCGTTTTTATTCTTTTTAGTATTTTAAATGAGATGAAATGAAATTATGAAAATATAATAAAATTCATAGTATTGTTTAATCCAATTTTTTAGATTGAAGTTTAATAATCTAACTGATTATTTAAAACTAAAAATGAAGCATGTAAATAGTATCACTAAAAATCAAAGAAATTATTTTTTTCATTAAATGTATAAATGTATTTATCGTTTGTTTTTAACAAACATTTTTTTTTGTGTTGAATTTCACCCTATTAATGAATAATATTTTATTCATTTTTAATATGTATATTGTTATCCGATAGGTAAACTTGTTGGACATTTGCTCATTTTATGTACTATCTATTTTTACTTGAAATTGTTGGTTTTGTAATACAATATAAATAATGTATAATTTTCTATTTATATTTTGAAATAATGGTTTTTTTAAAACCATTCTGGACAGGGTTGTTACTGTTGTTACTGGTCGGATTGACCAGTGTTATAGACGTGTTTAAAACACAAAAAATTTCAACATTTACATTGGTCTTATGGGACATTTTAAACGTTTTAAACTGTTATAAAAGGGTTTTTTAATAATCTTGATTCTGGCTAATGGACTGCTTAATAAAATATATTGGAATCACTTTTTTTTTCGACAAGAGAAATAAATATCATTTGAACGCCGAAGACGTTTATGTTCGAGCAAGGGGTGCTAACGTAGGGGTGAAATAATCGATATGCTTTTGAGTCAGCCATGTTTGTGTTATTGCGTCCTGCGCCTGACTAACCTTTAATGACCAACAGCTGGGTTACATTCGCTTTCTGTATTCTGCCATTTTAGTGTAACGCTATCGGAGATAGTTTAAATCATAATAAACAAAATTACATTAATAATAATGAAATATAATTTCAATTTTAAGTTTTCATAATTTATGTTGTGATTGAGAAAAGTGACAAAATAATTATTTCGAGTGACTAATTCAAGACATTTTGTAAGTATTATACAAATTCATTTTGTGATTTTCTATACTTAAAAAGTTATTAACTACGCAGTCAATATACAAACGGCAATGAATACTTGATTGTTTAAATATCTTTAATCCGAAATTTTCTGATTNTGCTTGATTGTTTAAATATCTTAAATCTGAAATTTTCTGATTCTTACATTTTCATTATTAATACATATCTTTTGTCATAAGTATAAGTTGGCTTTCAAATGTTTTGTTTATTATTCATGTTCTTCTTGATATATTACATTAATGTACTTATAATACTGTAATTTCAATCATTTTAAACGAAGTTTTATACATAATATTAAAGTAAAAATTTACAACAAAGTTATGACTTTTGAATACTACAATACTCTTGTTAATTTCTTTTATACTACCAGCAAATTAGATACTGTAGATACGGTTAATTTAATTTTATTTAACCTTAACTACACAACAAAATTTCCTCTATTGTGACACAGTTTGTTAAATAATGTAGGTTTGTTGTTTAGTTATTTATTTTCGGTATGATATTTCAAATAATTATTTTATAAGAAATGTAGTTTTGACTTGTCGCCAAATTACATTAATGCATTTCGTGCAGTCGTTAAGCATAGCCTTTGTGGCGCCAAAACTGGTCATTCCATAAACCTAATCGATATACCGTGTTAAGTGACTAAGAAAACCAATACGTCCCATGCGTTGCTTGGAATTTAGTATAACAGGTATCACGCCCTGATTGAATGAATGTTATCATTTATAAATTTACACGATATTTTTTGAAAAATGTATATTTTAACAAATGATACTAAGACATTTTTTTTTACATGAACTGTAATCTCAATACTAGTTATAAATTTTTACGGACATAAAATACGCTTAGCTTTCATTCGGTAATTTTTTCTTCGTACTTTTTAACTTAATTCTTTTGATAAGTTTAGGGTGATCGGTTTATCATAAACCATTCGATTATTCGCAAAATAAATACAAAATTGATTAAAAAAAAAAGTGTTTTTAATTATATATATTTATTAGCTTTTAATTAATTCTTTAAATCACCCTTTATAGAGGTGTCAATTTAATTTTTTTAAATGGAAATATACATATTTAACTAGTTTCTCAAATAGCAAGAAATCGAATTAAGAAAATGACTGGTCGACAATAACTTTTGGACCAGTTATTCAAAAATAATTAGCGTTTTAAAATATAGACTGGAGATATAGTGCGGTTGCTGCTATTTTTATCACTAGACATTTCTCGAACGAATTTTTCTTCCCGCCTAGGTATAAAAATGAGAATAACTTCTTAAGTACTAGTCTAAAAATNTCTCGAACGAATTTCTCTTCCCGCCTAGGTATAAAAATGAGAATAACTTCTTAAGTACTAGTCTAAAAATTGATATCGACCAGTCGTTTTCTTAATTAGATCATTTTCTATTTTATAAACTAGTTAAATATATATGGTACCGTTAAAAAATATAGTCGACAACCCTATAAGTGACGATTTTAAAAAGTAATTAATGGCTCATAAATCAAGAAATATATATAACAAAAAAAAAAACAACATTTTTTTTTCAATATTGCATTAATTTTGTGAATAATCGAGTGGTTTATAATAAATCGATTACTCTGTATTATTCATAATAAAAAACTATACAACAATCCTTGAAAGCTTTAATAAATTCTTAGTACTTTATAGTCGTCCGACACTTTTTAATTTCTATTTCTACTTGTTTTTGAAATATTTTATTATTAGCGTTGATTTTTTAGAGTAGGCACAGAGAGAAACTGCAGTTTAGAATTATAACACTGTCTTAAAATAATGTTATCTAAACATTTCTTCTCTCCTTCCCGAAAACAAATTTTGGTTGCATCATTGGGTTGTATTTTGTCGTAATATTCTTAAAAAAATGATGTCAGTGGTGATTATTTATGTANATTCATAATAACAAACTATACAACAATCCTTGAAAGCTTTAATAAATTCTTAGTACATTATAGTCGTCCGACACTTTTTAATTTCTATTTCTACTTGTTTCTGAAATATTTTATTATTAGCGTTGATTTTTTAGAGTAGGCACAGAGAGAGACTGCAGTTTAGAATTTATAACAATGTCTCAAAACAATGTTACTAAACATTTCTTCTCTCCTTCCCGTAAACAAATTTTGGTTGCATCATTGGGTTGTATTTTGTCGTAATATTCTTAAAAAAATGATGTCAGTGGTGATTATTTATGTAATTTACATTGAACGACAATTAAGTAACTTAACAAACAACTAATTCAATGTGTTTTACAGGATATCGGACTTGAAACTACAACACTTATGGTATGTTGTGTGGGGAAATAATTAGATCACCAAATCGAAGTCCATACGCTACACTTCTTTCGTCTCTTTATCCTATAATGACTGCTGCTGTTATCGAAGAAGACAATTTGCTTGGTAAGTTTTCTATATTTAATGGTATTTAAAGTTATAATATTAAAGATTAAATTTTAAGGAACTATTTGGTTAATATATTAATAAACTACGTTAAAAGTATTTAATAATTAAAAATAATTCTTAATCTGGTCACCATTTTATATATGTCGGTATAAGTAAATATTTTTACATAATGTATTTAGGAGTATTAAAGTAATATAAAAAAAACTAATTGTAGTCGTTCGAATAATGTAATAAGGTTTAATGGAATTGTCCGTTTGTATTTGCAAGCATAGTTCATTCATCTAATTTAATATCATTGAATAATTTACAGGATGCCGCCCTAATGTTAAAAGTACGCGAAAAGAGTTTTGAAAAAATTATTTTTACTATGTAAATAATTTTTCACAAACTGTGTGACTTTTCTGTAGAAACGTCAAACATTGAAAATTTGTCGCTTAAANAGAAACGTCAAACATTGAAAATTTGTCGCTTAAAGCAATGAAATATTTTTAAGTATGGGGGGAGGGACATTCCCTCAGGTCGACCTTGACAATCTAGTATTCAAAGGTAAGCTTAGAACATTACGTGCCACATATCATATTAAGTTTGAAATATTTTTTATCTCTCCCCAATTTTTAGCTTTATTATTTTCATTGATAGTATAGATTAAAATGTACTTTCTAAAATTTTGT
Organism: Daktulosphaira vitifoliae; assembly: GCF_025091365.1. NCBI lineage: Eukaryota > Metazoa > Arthropoda > Insecta > Hemiptera > Phylloxeridae > Daktulosphaira > Daktulosphaira vitifoliae. The sequence continues at coordinate 45,779,615 of NW_026099572.1, read as the reverse complement.
TTATATTTTATTTATTGCTAGTTGAGAGTTAGAGGTAGGGTACTCCAATTGTAATTTTGGAAAGGAACGATTTCATATTATTCTATCTTATACATATATTTATATTTAAAAAAAAACCCAGCACATGGGGGTCGCGGCACAGTGGAGACGTGGCATAGTTGGATCAAGTGTAATGATATCTGACAGTGATTTAAATCACTATCATTACCAGAATTTTTTCACAAAAATGGTAGTTTAGCTTCGATGCAAAGCTGAGAAGGTATTGGTGTTACTATGATGTGTTTTTTTTGTGTCTGTTACCACAGTTTCTCAGCTCTCACCGAACCGATTTCTTTAACGATACGTCAAAAGATCACAAATCGTATCTAGTCGAAGACATTACCCTTAAAAATTGAAAAAAATTCCCTCGTTCCCCGTAAATGGGGGAAACCTCCAAAAAAATTACAAATTTAAGAATCGCTATTTTTATAAATTTTTTTTTCTTAAAACTGCCATTACTTTTTCAAAAATGAACAAATCAATATAATTTTTTTTTTATAGATGCATAATGTCTTTACCTATCATTTGGTATATTTTTTTTTATAATTCTGACCTTTAATTGCCCACAGAGAGGGATTTAAAATGACAATTTTTTCACAAAAAATTAACTTTTTAAAGTGTTCCGGAAAGTCTAAAATTTTATATATATCTTAAATTAAAGATAATGTAATGTACTTTATTATGAAAAAAAAAAAAAATTAATTTACACTATTTAAAGATTTGCATCGAAGCGTTTTTTTTTTTAGTGATTTTAGTCACTGTCAGATATCATTATACTTGATCCAACTATGACACGTCACCACTGTGCTGCGACTCCCTGTGCTGGGTTNTTTTTTAAAATTAAACACTATCTAAAGATTTGCATCGAAGCGTTTATTTTTGATAGTGATTTTAATCACTGTCAGATATCATTATACTTGATCCAACTATGACACGTCACCACTGTGCTGCGACTCCCTGTGCTGGGTTGGGTTTTTTTTTATTAACTTTGATGTCTGTTTTCACCATGAAGACAAAATAAAGATATTATATAATCATAATATAATAAGTTAATATTACATAATCTTTAATTTAAGATATATATAAAAGTGTCAGTATTTCCGGAACACTTGTGAAAGTTAAGTTAAAAAAGTTCTACTTTCTATATGTATTTTAAAGATTTGAACCCCCCCTGTATTAAGGAAACTGGTTCGATTTGAAAAAAAATATGTCAAATTAAAGTGGTATATAAATATTATTTTTCATAAAAAAATTGTATTGATCCATACATTTTTCAAAAAGTTTTTAAGTTAAAAATATAAAATTGAGAATTTTAACACAAAAATAGCATACGGTAGCCATTTTCTTTGTGAAGACAAAATAAAGTCCGAAATGTTTTTTTCTATAATATAGTATATTACATTAGCTTTAATTTAAGATATATATAAAAGTGTCAGTATTTTCGGAACACTTTCAAAAGTTATTTTTTTGTGAAAAAGTTGTCATTTTGAATCCTTCCCTGTAGGCGGGTAAAGGGTCAAATTTATAAAAAAATATATCAAATGATAGGTAAAGACATTATGCATCTATAAAAAAAAAATTATATTGATTTGTTCATTTTTGAAAAAGTAATGGCAGTTTTAAGAAAAAAAAATTTCGANTTGTTCATTTTTGAAAAAGTAATGGCAGTTTTAAGAAAAAAAAATTTCGAAAAATAGCGATTTTTAAATTTGTAATTTTTTTGGAGGTTTCCCCCATTTACGGGGAACGAGGGAATTTTTTTCAATTTTTGAGGGTAATGTCTCCGACTAGATACGATTTGTGATCTTTTGACGTATCGTTAAAAAAAATCGGTTCGGTGAGAGCTGAGAAAATGTGGTAACAGACACAAAAAAAAACAAAATGAATAAATAAAAATAAAAAACACATCATAGTAAAATTAATACCTTGTAAGCTTCGCATCGAAGCTAAAATATTTATAAATCTTTAAAAATATAAGTACTTATAACTTTTTTTAGAACTTCATCTATAACATTTACGCAGTGATTAATTGTGCTTTCATATATGTACATATTTTTATTTCTATCATTTTAGAAAAGGTTTCCTATTGAATTTTATTTTGATAAATGATGAGTCACTTTTATGAATTTAAATATGACCTATAGTATAAAAATATCAACATAAATAGTTAACCGTTTGTTTAGCTTTATATACCTGTAAGTCAATTATGCGTTACATAAATTATGATTTTAATTTTGTCATAGAAATATATTTTTAGAATTAGTAAACGGGTTATAACCACAAAACTTATTTAAATCAATAGTATTTGGTCTAAAAATTTTCTTTCAGTTGGATAGTTATGGGAAATATATTTTAGTGACTGGATTTTTATTTTAGCTAAAAATATTCGTGTAATATCTTGTGTAAAAATGAATATCTTTCTGTTTCGTAAATGTTTTTACTTATTTACACTGAGGTTCATATCAAAAAACTTTTTTTTCCTGCTTCCTTTAAAAATTCCTAGCATTACAACTCTACCATAGTATTGTATATTATAATGTTATAAAACTTAAAATATATCTTATTCCTTAAAATTGTTTTAAATCTTCTTCTTCTTTCTCGCCTTAATCCCAACTACTTGGGGTCGGTCACCCTTATCCTAAACTTCCATTTGACACGATCTCCTTATAATTGTTTTAAATACTTAACTAAATACTTAGTACATGTATTGAATAATCATAATGGTTAACAAATAACTTTTANACATGTATTGAATAATCATAATGGTTAACTAATAACTTTTAAAAACAACATAAATTTAGTTTTTCTATGGTTATAATAAAGCAGTTTTTTGGGAGTGGGGGTTCTTGGGTTAAACCGTAAATACAAATATAGAGGAATTTGAACCTATGTACTTTTGGACCTGTAATCACCTATCATGTTTCTCTCTAAAATGCGACGGGTGATGAGCAAAAAAAAAAGGTCATATGAGTAGCACATTAAAGTGCATTGGATGACCTAATTCCTAAATTCGGTTCTGTGTGGGTAAATATAACTTTTTATATTATATCATATAGTCATAGAGCCAGTTGGCATAATGTCTTAGGATAACCATTATACAAGCGCCTTTTTTTTCTACTTGTAAAATAGATGTTTTGGCGCCCTTTAGATTTAAAGGCAATCGTCTTGGCTATTGGTTTGATCGAGTTTGTCTAAAATTTAATACGCGCAAAAGTAGAAATTTCGCTACATCACTTACTCATTCTTTTTATTATGATAGTAAATCAATTAATAAAAATAATATTACAAAAAATATTTTAATATAAACATAAATTAATTAATATTATATTTTGTTGTTGTTTAACATACATATTTTATGCTAATTTTTTATCATAGAAAATGGACGCTCGAGTTATGAAAATCCTAACTATCATTTGTCTGGAACACGCAATTTAGCACTTGATGATGCATTAAATTCAAACTTGACATCTTCTACAGACTCATCTGCTGGATTTAACATAAATGGAGAATGTGTATTATACTCAGATCTATTATGTCGCGATTTTGAAAGCGTATGCAATATTAATGAGGATAATATAAACAGAAGACGATACAAATCTCTTGACCTAGGATCGATGGGAGTTGATATTATGACAACTGGTGGAACATATTGGTAACTGTTATTTGAACATTAATCTTCTTGCAAGCTCATCTTGAAGATAAAACAACAGGGGGAATATATGTATATTATTTGGGATACTGTAAATGGAAAATATTCACATTTTTTAGGTTTAATTTATGATAGTTCAGTTCAAATTGAAACTTACTTTGTTAAAATAAATTTTATAAATAATAATTTCCATAGAACTTCATTTGTTTGTATTTTCCTTAGTTATATATTAAAAAGGTTAAAAAAATAAAGAAAATATTTAAATGTTTTATCTATCTTTTTTAAACCACCCTATGTAGTTTAATATTTAATTTTAATATTTATATTCAATTATACAGGAATAAGACAATGAACATTACGAATAATTCCCCTTCTAATAATAAGCAAGACTATACTAACATAAATAACCAGAATCACCAAAGACAAAAACCTTATGTTAAACCAGATTTAATAGAAGAATCTGAACTAATTAAGCATAAGGGAGGGAAGTAAGTTTAATCAAATTATCATTTAAATTATGTTAAATTCAGTAATTTACATCCATTAACATTTTGCTAATAAATGAAACAATAATATAAACATTTACATAAATTATTTACAACATTGATAAATTTTTTAGCATTAATGAAAAGCGATCACCGCCAAATACATTACAGTTAAATAAAAAGGATTCATCATGTATAAATAATGATATACAGCATGTTCAAGGGGATTTAAACAATGATTTATATGCAGTTCCAATGAAAACAAAGTCTTCAGATCATTTGAAGGAACAGTTACCAGCTGGATGGGAAAAACATGAAGGTAAAAATCTTTTATTTTTATCAAGAAATTTATTTTACACTGACAAATTATAATTTTAGATGATGATGGGCCTTATTATTGGCATATCAAAAGTGGAACCATTCAAAGAGAAATACCCGAATACAGTGGAAAAAATGAACCAAAAACTCCATTAGTGAAAGATGCAGAATATGTAAAAATAAATTATTTTCTTAAATTTTTTGTATTGTGTGTTGAGCTAAAATATTTTGTATAATTAAATTTCAGGTGTTAAACAGTTTTCAAAGTAGTGGAGGATTAGTGAGTTCTGTGACAAGAAGTACAACAAGTTCAGCTCTTGAAAACTTATGCTACCAGAAAAACAAAAAAGAGGAAATGGCCTACAAGTAATAAGAAATTCAACAGAATATTATATTTAAAAAATTAAAAAATTATAAATATTTATTATGAATTGTAAAATAATTTTTAAAAATAATATACTAATATTAAGGAGGAGAAGTTATCCAGCTCGCATTGAAAATGAAAACAAAGGAATACGATTTGCAGTACGCTCTCTAGGATGGGTTGAAATATGTGAAGAGGATTTGACACCAGAAAGAAGTAGCAAAGCGGTTAATAAATGCATTGTTGATTTGTCACTTGGAAGAAACGATTTTATTGATAATGTTGGTCGTTGGGGTGATGTAAGAGTTACATTTTATAAATTAGAAATAATTTAATTAATCTAAATGCTATTGTATATGTATTTTTTAATTTAGGGGAAAGATTTATTTATGGATTTAGATGAAGGTGCATTGAAATTAATTGATCCTGAAAATCTAACTGTGTTGAATACTCAACCTATACACACAATCAGAGTTTGGGGAGTTGGGAGAGACAATGGCAGGTAATTATTTTTGTTTTTTTATAATAAAATTATAAAAACCTATTAACTAAAAATAAGTAAACAGGACAAATTATTTGTTTTAATTTAAAATTACATAATATTAATATATTTTTATTTTTATTTTTTACAATGCTCCATTTCCAGAGAAAGGTAATAAAGTCAATTTTTTTTAATTTTAGCTAATTTAAAATTATAGTAAATAATAAAAAAAAATTTTTTAACCTGCAAGATATAACAAGTACCATAATTGTTTTGATACTTTACAGAGATTTTGCATATGTGGCTCGAGATAGAATTACTAGACAGCATATGTGTCATGTATTTAGATGTGATATGCCTGCTCGTACTATTGCAAACACATTAAGAGACATTTGTAAAAAAATTATGATTGAGCGAAGTTTGCAGCAAAATCTATCAAGACCAACAGATTTAAGTAAGTATAACATTAACAAATGGTACTAAAGATATAAAAAATTAATTAAATTAATATTTGTAGGTTGTGTTACCAAAATGAATCAACCCATAAGACCAACAAATCTTCCTTTAGAATATCGCAAGCGTAGAAGTTATAGAGGAAGTTATACATCAGCTAACACTATAAGTAAAAAAATTAAATATGTTTATTTGAATTGTCATTTGAATTATATATTTTATAGTTCAACCATTCCCCACGCCAATGGAAGAGCCTCGTAAAGTAATACATGCAACATATTTGGGTTCAACTGAAGTTTCTAGACCATCTGGAATGGATATTTTAAATGAAGCTATACAAACACTGAAAAGCTCAGAATTTACATTACCTCAATCAGTAACAGTAGCGGTTGCCCCTTCAATGATTACTATTCAACAAGAAAATGTAATTTTTAGAAATTGTTTTTAATAAATTATATTTATCTCAATTTGGTTGTATATAGGATGAAGAAGACCAAGTAGTCGAATGCCGTGTTAGATACTTATCATTTTTGGGAATAGGAAAAGATGTTAAACAGTGTGCTTTCATAATGCATACAACACAAGATTTATTTATTGCCCATGTATTTGAGTGTGATCAATCTGCTGCAACATTATGTAAAACTATAGAAGCAGCTTGTAAAGTATGTTGATCTACAATATAAAATGTATCATCTTACTGACAAAATATCTTTATTGATTTATATTTCAGTTACGATACCAAAAGTGTTTGGATGCGCATCCACAAGGGATGAATCCAAATTTATCTTTAAGTCATAATATAAATAACCAAAATTTAAACAATATATCAAGAAAAGGTATTAGTTCAACTTTAAAGTCATTAGTTGGTACAATAACTGGACGTAAAATGAAATTGACTCAATCCTGAGATGAAGTTTTCACGCTTCAGGTTGTATAAATGAAAATTTTATAATCCTAATGAAATAATTTATTAAACAATTTTTTTATTATTTAGGAGGAATTATTAAATTCTGAAGTACGTGAAGTAATACCACATAGACATTTGCAGTCACCTCATACAATTAAATACTATGCTCTTTCAACAAGCATGCAATCTTTATTGTCCCCAACTATTGATAACCGAACCATCAATAACCTATATTAAAAAGTTATAAAAACTAAGTGGTTGTATAAGGAGTAAATATTAATATTGTATGTTTGTAAAATAAGATTACTTAAGCTACCATTTGATTATTTTTATTAGAATTAATTATTTCTTTTTTTTTAAACACTGCAACTTTAAAAACTTTAAGGTAGAAATATGTCTTAAATTAAAAAACTAAGTAAATATTTTCTTCCCTGAATTAAGATGAAAATAACTTCAATAATAATGAATTCATCAACAATTTTAATTACTTAATTGCATGTTGATCACATATCAAAAAAAAAAAAAAATTATGACATCTTTATTCTATGTGATTTACTTAAAAATTTCATTAAATTTTGATTTTTACTCTCCACTGTATATACATTTTTACTTAAGGATATTTTAAAATTCAACTATTTATCTATTCATTTCATAGAAATGTTTTGTGTTCAATCATAAGAAAATAAAATTCTATGTTTACAGATTTGAAAACTATTGGTTATAATTTTGATTTAATATTTTTTTAAGTAACAAAAAAATACATTATTTCACTATTGCTTTTGTTAAAATATTAATATTAAGATAAGCATCGCTTATGAGTTATTCTTGGCAATATTATTAATATTAATAAATATCAATTTTGTACTTGGTTGTTTATTCTTTTATAAAATTAAAACATAATAGCTGTTAACATTATCATGATATTCTAGTGAAATAATTTTTTTTTAATAAGTCCTGTGAATTATACTAGGTTTAGTAGATGCAATGCATAATTATTAATGTCATTGCAAGTACTTTAAATGATTTGTCAATATAATAAAAGTTTGTGTTTGACAAACTTAAATAATGCTTTTATACGATATAAAATAGTAATCTTATAAATATTTAATTTTGCTTAATATATCAGTTCTCATTTTATGCTGAGATGAGGATCAATAAGTTATAAAATGAACAGAAAGATGTTTCCTAGTTAAGTTGTACAGTTATAGTGATACTGAAATTTAGTCAAAATATTAACTATACTGTAATAGGTTATGACTGAAATATCAGGTTATTCTTTTCTTTTGATCAATTTTCTAAATCATAAATAATATTTTAGATAAAAAAATGTTTAACACTTTAATAATTAAGATATAATATTGATAAATTAATATTAATAAAAGTAATGAACAACCAAAGTATATTATTGTTAGTAAATTTAAAGTATTGTAAAATTATTCTCAATGAGCGATCTCAGTATTTTTGGTACTTGAGTTTGTAAATTTGTGTAGTTTGTTGAAAATATCTTGTAAAATTAAAACAAATGCACACTCGCATTATTAATGTTGTGAATTTTAGAGCTATGCTTTATTAATGTTAAAAATAAAAACAATATGAAAATATATTTATTTGTACATTTATTAACCTCTTATGACAGTCTTAAATTATATGTAATTACTTTTATGACTATTGACTTTTTATGATTACGACTTTTTATTTTGAAAAAAAAAATATTACAATCAAGTTAGTATTAAATTATTCAACACTTTTAAAGATAAATAATTGAGTATGATTCATGCATTTTCTTAAAAAAATTGATTTATAAAAACAATGCTTTAACTTTTCTTCCTACTACTTGTCGATCATAAAGTGCATTAAATTTGTTGCAATAGTTGTTAACTTCATTACAACATTTTGTTAATACACCCAAATATGCTATCAAGGCAACATCATTACAATGTGTATACAAATCTCTGTAAAATTCTCCAGATTCCATCACAGGTAAGCGATGGCATAATGACACATATTCGCTAAAATATAATAAACTAATTAGATATTTTTTAACAGTTATATTATCATTTTTTAATTTTGAAATGAATTGGCGTGTCAAAAATTAGTGTTACCTCTGGACTCCCCAAGTTACCTCCTTTTTTATTTTTTTTCATTGTATTTAATACGGATTTAATGTTTAGGTAGCAACATATAGAAAATACTTTTGATATAGTTATTTATACAAAAGTAAGAATAATAATTAGTAATTGTTTGATTTTCAAAATAATTTACAGAAAAATGTAAATATTATTATTGAAAATTAAAAAATGTATTGTGTAAATATATATATTAAACTAAATAATCTAGTACAAACAAAGCCCCAAGTATTATGAAAAACATAAAATGTGACAAGTTTTTTGTTTTTTATATGTATCTATGTTTTTGTTCATTTGTGTTTAATTGTTTCAATGTTAAATTATTTATTCATTAATACACAAATGATGTTGATGACTTTTGTCAAAACTGGTCATATAATTATATATTTATGTTTTTCACAATACACACAGCTTTGTTTGTACTATATTATCTAGTTTAATATATATATATATTTATATAATATTAAAATAATTTACCAATTCAAAATGTTTAACTTACCGAAGAATTTCATTATTAACTGGTTTTTCAGAATTCTTAGCTTCTTTCAAGTATTCTAGTAACATTTTAACTCTACTGTGCAACATTTTAATAGCATTGAATTGAACAGTTAGAGTTTCAGCAACTAAACTATTTTCTTGTGCATCATTGCTTGACATTCTTGCAACATGATCAACTCCAATACGCTCAGCATCTTCAGTTGATAATGTATATGTCAATTCAACAAATAACATTTTAGTCTCTCCATTCATTATATCTATAATTGATTCATATACTTTAACAGGAAGATCAGTATGTCCTCCATGAGGATCCATTTTTAAAAATATTGGACTTTCTGCTATATCAGTTATTTGTTTATGTAATTCTATATCACGTAAAGTAGGTTTGTCACTACCTGTACCCGTGATATACCATCCCAAAAAATCCAAATCACAAAATACCTAAAAATTAAAATGAAGATTTGATTACAATTTCCATATAATAAAGTATTTTTGATTTAACAATAAAATAAATAACATTTTAACTATTAAAAAGTGAGCAACGTAATATATAATTTTTTATAAAACTTAAAAGCCACATTTACTTAAATCAACATATTAAAAAAAATTTAATTTCATCAGTTTTTAGTAAAAAGCTTTGTTTTTTTATCTCACTTGTTTAAACTGTTCTTCTTTAGTATTGTAATATTCTCTGTCAATCACTAAAGACGAATCTTCAAGTTGAGTATATGATAACTCAAATGAATTCATAATTTCGAGTGTCCGATTTTTTTGTTTACCAATTAGAGCACCAAGAGTAGGAACTGGGTTACCAACTTGGGCTGTAAGACGAGTCCAGTGCTCTGAAATATTAAGAATAACTAGAGGGTGTAAGGATATAGAGACACTGCCAGTCACATTTGTAGCTAAAACATTATCTTGAATATCATCTATTTCCATTTCTACATTAGTACTATTCATTTTTGATTAATTAAACAAAATATAAAAAGGAGAAAAATTAAAGTTTAAGTATACTAATTGATTATGGATTAAAATTTAAAAACAAAAGGAAAGCAAAAAAAAAATAGATTGCTTAGTGATAATAATTGATAACATGAAAGTTTTTAGCACAATGTGATAAGGTTGTACCGGCATGCTTACCAGATAGAACTAATGATTTAAACGATTTGAAAATTACTTCCAATCCAAATTTGATCGGGTTAATTAATGAACCTGTTTCATAGAATATTTTGAACTTAACATAAAATAACAAATTATTTCTTATTTAATTCTCAAAACAATAACGCATTATTGAAATATTTAGTATTACGTAATAAAACTATCAAATTAAAAATTTCAAATTTTTATTCTTTTAAGTAATGGTTGAATTATTTTAAAATTAATATTATGCTGATTTAATATGTATACAAAATATTTAGTACTTAGATATGCGATAAAACTAGGAAATTTTAATATTAAATGCTTAAGGGGAATAAGTTCAAAAAAAGTGACTGATAAGTATGTATCCAATTTTTTTTATGTTTATATTAATTAAAACTTTATTACTAAAATATGTTTAAGTGTACAATTTAATATCCATAAATCAAAAGTTTTAGAAAAATAATATAGTATTATTATTAATAGCAATTGGATAAGTGTTGTGGGGTTAGAAATACATGCACAATTACAAAGTAAATCTAAACTATTTAGTGCAGCTGGAAATCAATTTAATTCTTCAGCTAATACTCAGGTAGCATTATTTGATGCTGCAATTCCTGGAACACTTCCAGTAAGATAAATAGCATTGAGTATTTAAATTATAAACTTGGTATAATAAATAACTTCATTATGTTTAATTACAGGTTTTAAATAAAAGATGTGTTGAAGCAGCTGTTCTTACTGCAATGGCTTTAAATTGTAATTTGAATACAATATCATTATTTGATCGCAAACATTATTATTATGCAGATATGCCGGTAAATAACATACTTTATTATTTAACTAAAAAACATTTATGTACATTATACAAAAGTAAGTTAAATTTTTTGTATATTATTTTTGATTAATGTATTTTGTTATAATTCTTAAGATACTTCTTGATACAGAGAATACTATTAAATTATCCAACAAGTTTTTTTATTAAAAATGGGTTTTGTATATATATCCTTTTATAAAACAAAGTTATTATTATTATATTTTTAATTGTAATAAAATAGATTAGTATTATTGTTTAAATTGGCATGGATATATTCATAATATCCAACTATAAACTGTGTTTTAAAATAAAACAGAGTGTAGAAGCACTTGAATAGGTTTATTACCCAGACTAAAATATCTTACAAGACTACTGGGTGATTCATTTATCATGGACCAGTTATTTAATTAAAAAATAATAGTATAGAGAATTTTTTTTAGGTACATATTTTTCTCAATTCAAGTATTTTTGATGTTCATACCTTGTATATTTTAAGGGTATCAATTTTATATTATCTATTGCTAACATAGATTATTAATTAATTTATTTAAAAAATATTGATGTAATTAATAAAATGACTGAAAAGAACATTTTATAGTGATAGGTAGAGGAGAAGTCCATGGATACATTTAGGGATTTTGTCTTCTGGGATACTCAATTCTTCTTACAGGTACAGGTAAAAGTACCTTTTACAGGTACTTTTTTTTTGACATTATATTTTTTTGGCCTTTTTTTGATCATAAAAAATATTTTTCTCTATTTTTTTACAACACTTTTAGCTTTGATGCGAAGTTGAGAAGGTATTGGTTTTATTAAAGACAAGAAAACTTCAGATTCAAATTTAGTGGAATAAAATACATAAAAATCATACTCAATCTGAATCCAAAAAATTGTTTTCTTCTCGATAATTTCAATTTTTTATGATTTATTGCAATTTTTGGGTTTTTTTGCTATTTTACAAATGTTGACGACTCAACGGGCTAATTAATGTTCAGATTCAGTTTCAGTAAATTGAAATACATAAAAATCATACTTGATTAGGGTCCACAAAATTTTATTCATCGCTGTGACTGCAGTTTTTCGTAATTTTTTGGTTTTTTGAATTTTACTCAAATCTGAAGGGTGACAGGGCCAAACGGACTTTAAATTCGAATTCAATGGGTCAAAATACATGTCCGTAGGTGGGTCCGGTCAAAAGTACAGACAACTTTTTTTTTTTTGTGTGCCGATGTTATTAGATATTGCTTTATAATATTATATTTAGTGTCTCATTTAATAACTTACCACTCATGGTACTCGCACCCCACCTAATTGTGGTCCTGGAGATGGCTGTGGGTGTTGTTATTTTTATCACTAGTCATTTCCTAGATGTATTCTTCCATCAGTATAGGTATAAAAATGTCAATAACTTCAGAAATACTGATTTAAAATTTGTTTCCGATCAGTTATTTTCTTAAATTGATCATTGTCTATTAAAAATATTTATTCAAAAATTATCAAATATTTTTTTGATGAGAAAAAAAGTTCATTGGGTCTGGCATAATTGAGTTCCCCAGGAATCAAAATTTCTAAATGTGTCCATTTCCTTTCATTACTATAAAATGTTAATAACTTCTAAAATCTGGTTTAAAAGTTGTTATAGATCAGTAATTTTCCTAATTACTCATTATCTAATAATAAGCTAGTTAATTATGCATGTTGTCATTTGAAAATATAAAATTGACACCCTGAAAATGTACAAAGGATGAACATAAAAAATGATGATTCATGATAAATGAAGCATTCTGTATAGTTCCTACATACTAATTTTTCATTCTATACCCCTAAAAAGTGTTAATTTATGACATTAGTCATGGAATTTTGTTTTAATACTTTTAAATTAAGGAATTTCTTTTAAAATATTGAAAACTTTTTATTTATAAAAATGTATTCTAATGTATCTTTTTGATTTTAGGCAGGATATCAAATTACTCAGCAAAATAAACCATTAGCTGTAAATGGTGAACTTTCATTTTATGTTGCTGATGAAAATATTAATAAAGAAATTTATAGTAAAACTTCAATTATTAAACAAATTCAATTAGAACAAGATAGTGGGAGAATAATAAATGATACATACTCTCAAACGTAAAATAAAAATTGTATATTGTCTTATTAAATTTATAAAATAATGTTTTTTTTCATTAGTTTACTTTATTTGTATACAAAGAAATCATGTTATTTTTTGATTTTCAAAAATATCTTGTAGATCACTAGTTGATTTGAACCGAGCAGGAATAGGTTTAATAGAATTAGTATTTGAACCTGATCTTTGTAATGGTTTAGAGGCATCTTCTCTTGTAAAAGAACTGCTACTTATTTTTGAATGTATAAAAACGTGTTCTTGTAAAATGGAAGGTAATAAAAATATTAACTTATTTAAAAAATGTCTCTCTTTTTATTATATTATTTGGTCTATATAATTCTTATTAAAAATTAAATTTTAGAGGGTGCATTACGAGTGGATGCCAATGTTTCTATCAAAAATGGTGAGCAAATGGGTATAAGAACTGAAATTAAAAATTTGGGAAGTGTTCGAGCTGTACATTTAGCTGTTGATTATGAAATTCGACGTCAAATAAACTTGATAAAAGCAGGGAAAGAAATAATCAATGAAACCAGAGGATGGGATTCTGTTTCTAACAAAACAATATCTATGAGAGATAAAGAGGTTTTACAAGTAAGTATAAATAGTTTTAATATTAACCTCCTATTTACTCATATATAAATGTTAGTTTTAGGATATAAAATATAAATTATGAATAAATATTTTTAGGATTATAGATTTATGCCAGAACCAAATTTATTGCCTTTAAATTTAAATGTGATTGATTTAAATAAATTGAAATCATCTATTCCTGAGTTACCTAAAGTTACACGCATAAGATTAATGGAAAAACATGGCCTTAATTTACGAAAAGCATACATTTTAATGGTATGGAATCACTGTTAATATTTTGAATACATTTTTTAGTTAGTTAAACATTTAAGAAAAAAAAATTTAATTGTGTAGAATCAACCAGTTTTATTATCATTATTTTTTGAAATCATGAATGAAAATCCTTCTAGAAATTCGTCAAGAGTATGGAATATACTGACAATTGAATTTTTAGCTGAACTAAATAAAGTAAATCTTGCACCCAGTCAATGGTAAAATTTAATATTTAGATCTTTTAAATATTTTTATTGATAAAACAAAACATGATGTTGATATAAATATGCAACAAAAATATTGTTTAATATTTTAGTAAATTGTCATTCAGTTCTATTGGAGAAGTAATAGATTTACTAGAAAATGAAACTCTGAATCTAGATTATGCTCGAAAAGTAATTGAAAAATTAATTATGAATACAAATTTATCCCCATTGAAGGTGAATTTTTTAAAATTATTTTTCTTATACTATTAAATACTATTTCACATTAAAAATTTTTAAGGNTTAAATACTATTTCACATTAAAATATTTTAAGATCGTGATGGAAAATAACTGGAGACAAATCACAAATGAAAATGAAATAATTGAACTTTGTAAAGAAGCTATGCTTGATTTACCAAAAGCAGTTAAAGATTATAGAAAAGGGAAAATCCAAGCTATCAAAGCTTTAATAGGATCAATAGCCAAAAAAACGAATAAACGTGCTAATTTAGCTCTTGTTTCTAAAAAATTAGAAGAATTTTTAAATAATAATAAATAATTTTTTACTTTATTTAGAATTATTTGTTTATTTTAAATAGTATGATAAGTAAAGAACATACATAAATAGTACAGTTTTTTTTGTGGATTTAAGAACTTGCAATGGATCAATTACTTGGTACTTATCAATATTTTGGTATTTTAAACACTGCGTGTTTTAGTTAATAAATATTAATATTTCAACAATGTTAAAAAACATTTTTTTTGAATATTCAACCCCTACAAAAAAAGAAGCCAAACCAGTCCACCTGTATTTTCATATACAGGTGTACTGGAAGTTAACACATCGTTTTTCTTTAATATAAGTGTATAATAAGTAAAAAATCGTGTATTTTTTATTTACAGAACTTTTTGTTCATTATATAGAAGATGTACTGTAAATTAAAATCTAGCATTTCTTATATATAGGGTTAACTACAAGTAAAATCCTTTCTTTTATTATACAGTGTTATTTACCAATCATCCCACATTTTCCTTTTAAATAATGGTTTTGTCATAAAAAAAATGTTATATGATTAAATTAAAATAATTTTTTTTATAAATCATTAAATAGTCGATAGCCAGTTTTGTATTATTTTTTTGAGATAATAACATTTGAAGATTTGAATGGTAAAGATAGAAATGGTAAGAAGCAGGGTAGTGTTAAGCAACGCTCTATTTTTATCTTAACGCAAAGATAAGAATTCTTCTAAGTTGCGCACCTCGACCGCTCTTAACTAAAAATTATAACTACTCAAAAAGTAATTATACAATACTAGTTATCGACTTGTCAACAATTTATTTTGACTATTAAATAGTGAAAAAAATGATGGTTCTAATCTAATCTAAATATAATAATAGTATGAAGTAACAGGTTCTCATTTAACTTTCGAAAGTTACTCTAAAATCTACCCTTAAAAATAATTTTTTCTTGCAATAAATCTTTTTTATGAAAAAATTATTATTTAACGAAAAAATGGAGTGAAGTAAAATTATAAAAGTTATCATATCATATCTNCTTTTATTATACAGTGTTATTTACCAATCATCCCACATTTTCCTTTTAAATAATGGTTTTGTCATAAAAAAAATGTTATATGATTAAATTAAAATAATTTTTTTTTATAAATCATTAAATAGTCGATAACCAGTTTTGTATTATTTTTTTGAGATAATAACATTTGATGATTTAGAAATGGTGAGAAGCAGGGTAGTGTTAAGCAACGCTCTATTTTTATCTTAACGCAAAGATAAGAATTCTTCTAAATTGCGCACCTCGCCCGCTTTTAACTAAAAATTATAACAACTCAAAAAGTAATTATACAATACTAGTTATCAGCCTGTCAACAATTTATTTTGACTATTAAATAGTAAAAAAAATGATGGTTCTAATCTAATCTAAACATAATAATAATATGAAGTAACAGGTTCTCATTTAACTTTTGAAAGTTACTCTAAAATCTACCCTTAAAAATAATTTTTTCTTGCAATAAATCTTTTTTATGAAAAAATTATTATTTAACGAAAATATGGAGTGAAGTAAAATTATAAAAGTTATCATATCATATCCGAATATTCGATTAGCATTTGATACATTGATCATATTGGATGTAACTTTATATTTTAGCTTTCATTACAGTTTTCTGTATACTTTGATACACTTTTGTTAAAACTTTAATTACTTATTAATTTCTCCATTGAAACACATAGATCTCCACCAATAAATGTCTAAATAAAGTATTAAATACTTATGCAGACATCCAATGTCACAAATTTTTTTTCAATTGCAATTTTTCAAATTCTTTCAAATCGTAAATATCTTTGAAAAATCTTTCGAAAATACCATTTTTTTTTTTACTTTTATCCAATAAATTAAAAAAGAGACAACACAAGAAAATATTTTAAATGAAAATTAAAAATAACTTTTTTGGCTCACTTTTATGACTACTAAAATTTTACAGCTTTTTAAAAATGATTATTGGAAGTTTTTATATGATAACTAAAAATGAGTGCTATAACTCTAAATAGTTTATGGGTCTTGTACTTGACTATTATTTCTCTAGGGAAATGGCAGACGTTTGCGTTACGATTTTGGGCGGTGTAACGATAATGGGATTTCATATGACATGAAGTTAGTCGTAGAAACATTATTTTTAAACGGCTATCTCGATTCTGTGTCTTGTATACGTTTCAAAACTTGAATTTATTTTCTCGTCATTATCTATCAGATCACATAAAATGAAGTTAAATAACACGTAAAAATGATGGATACATTTTTTCATTTATAGTTATATAAATATATAGTATAAAATTGTGAAATAATAGTATTGATTTAAATAAATATTTCCGTGTATACAAAGGTATCAAACTTTATGTATCATGATTTTTTAAAATAGTATAAAAACAAGAGGAGAATGAAACGTTGCTTAACAATTTATGAGTTTCTTTTAAATGTCAATCTATCTTGTGTACTTTTGAAAATTGTCCATTGAAATCGACTGAAAAGGCATTTTTTCCTGCTGGGAATGCAATACACTCTATACTAACCCTTCGCTACGACTCTGACGAAAGTTGTTTAGATTTACACAATGGGAAAATTTCTGAATAATTTGTCGAGACTACTGAGGTATAGTTTTTAAAAGATGAATTAATAAATATCTAGTAACGTACGCAGTAGAGTTATGAAAGAAAAATGTTAGCCTTGTCCTTTGAATAAAAGTTGAAAAATTGTCTACGGTAAGAATTTTTTATAAGATTGAAATTTAGCGACAGTATTTGATTTACCAGTCTAAATAATGTTTTGAATTTAGGGATGCTTAAGTTCCAACGAACAAAAAAAATGTTCTCGCTACGGTAGAATTTATGTACTCAATCTTATTTTTGTTTATTTTTAAATGAACAATTATGTATAAAATTATAAATGAACTACTTTAGTATTTCAACATACAATAATATTGAGAATTGTTATATTTTTCCTTACAACATTTTAAATGAATGGCGAAGTATGCTTGGGAGTGCTAATGTTATCCCAGGGGTCGCTAGGTAGCCAAAGCACCCCCCTACGTGCACCTATATATATATCAATGCCCATAAATACTTAATTGCTTCGCGATTAAGAATACTTTTTTAAGGGTTAGTGTGATAATCACAAAATATTGAGAACAAATNTATATATATATCAATGCCCATAAATACTTAATTGCTTCGCGATTAAGAATACTTTTTTAAGGGTTAGTGTGATAATCACAAAATATTGAGAACAAATTGTTCACACAGCTATGTAGTTTTGCACGAGGATTAAGTTTCTAGGCGAAACAATAAGTAAATCTATTAGATGTGAAAAAATATATTTTGGCAGTACTAAAACTGGCATATTTGCCGACCATTACAACGTACAGATCTCCAAAGGATTGCTATCTCACACGGATATAGTGATGGTATTTGGCGAGGAGCATTACATCAGGAGGGTATATCTGACCTTGGTCTAGTCCGTGGGGGCAAGTGCGTGCCAGCAAATACGAGTGCGATCGCGTCCGTTCAAATGGCCACCGTGTGCCGTGCACACGCGGTTCGGCAGTGGCCGCTAGGCGCGTTAATTAGACCGAGATAGCATGCATAATATAACAAGTACAGTGGTCGGGGCTCTTGACCCATATATCACATAAAATCCACACACACGCACACACACATACGAGAGAGATTTAACGGTGTGGCGAGCCAGCTCCTTGCGGCTACTGTGAGGATAACGCGCGCGCAAACTCCCCAGCAGCCTGCCACCGGCGCACTACGGTGGCCGCACGCACATACCATGTTATAGCCATCGCGAGTGTACGTTTCTGCCGTTTTTCCGTCCGTGTCGCTCGTTTATATAAATAGAGGCGTCCGCCGACCGCGACGGTTGATCGACTTTGCCTTGCCGTTGTAATGTACGCGGCCCGATTGTTGTTACTATTAACGCGCGTTTGATTCGACCGCCAAACGCCTTGTGGTGGACGCCACCGACGGGTGCCGTATTCTCGATAATCGTATTGGCGATAATTTCAATAATGCAGTTGAAGTGAACCGCCGCACGTCGTTCGGGCCGGGACGGTGTGATCGGGTGTGTGTGTGTCGGTCGTCCGTAAGCGCGTCGGGCAAAACCCTTCTCCACGCGAAGCCCGCGGGGTACGGTCGTACAGTGCATGCGAACGTGTGCGACGCTGATGTTGTTTGTACGGCCTGTCGCGTGCTGCTGTCCTCTACGATTAGCTGAATGCGCGGCTGGTGACATGTTCGGATGCGTTTTGCAGCGAACGCGGCGAACGTAGAGGTGCGTTAAATGCCATCTGCTTGTCGAAAGTGGCGGGTACAACGGCGGCTTTGGAATTATGTCGCCACTGGCGATCGACAGACGACGTTTTCCGGTGCTGTGTAAGTACCTAACGTAATGGAACCGTGTATAAATAAATCAATGCCAAAAATGTTTGCCAAAAAAATTAGTCATAGCANGGAACCGTGTATAAATAAATCAATGCCAAAAATGTTTGCCAAAAAAATTAGTCATAGCAGAGAACGAGAGTATTACATTGTTCGGGCCTCGGGACCTGGCCAACATTTCTAGGATAGTGTACCTATATATATATATATATATGTCACATAGAGGAGAACCGTCGCAGAGTAACTCACTCGACACATAATAAATTGCCATCGGATTTTCTTTTAGAACATTTTTCATAATTAACTTACCGGCAACAAAAGTATACATAACACACAGAAAAACACAATCCAAGTCACAACTCTAGTATTTCTAGTATGACGCGACGCTTGACATAATATATTCAGCAATCCTAAACACAAACAAAATGTATCAATTCGTCAACTGTTCATATTAATATTATTTTTTCGATTATTAACCGAAAAAGTTAATAGGTTTTCATACGAATAAAAGATAGGTTTTATCAGTTAAGAGTGGCATTTGCGTTTATGATAAGCGCCAGTGAACGGTTGCACAAAAAATCCAAACACTAAACAAATTTAATACAATTCTGTCCGCCCTATTGGTTTTTGCTCTAATTTTTGAATAATATGTTTAGTCTAAACATTAATTCGTGTCGAAATAAGTTCTCAGTTATAAAAAAAAAACTCTTGTTGATTTCAATTTGTCCTCTCTTGTAAAATAAATAATAATTAGGACTTGGGCTATGATTCCATCGACTTTGTGCAAAAACCTTTTTTTGTAGTACTCTTTTTAAATTTACATTGGGGAGACAACTTTAAAGTTTTAGCAACGCTATGATATTTTTATTATTAAGTAAACAAGTTATAACTTTGTTTACGTTTTTTTTAGCTTCGATGCGTAGCTCAGAATCTACTTGTTTTACTCTGCCGTGGTTTTTTTTATATTAATCACAAATAAAATAAATTATGATTCAATCATTTTATATTAAAAATTGGTTACAACACATATTTCGTTTAATTGATTACGGAGCTCTTCTTTGATAAACAGCTGAATAGCTTTTTTAGTTTACATATGCTTTTAAATTAAGTATCAATTTTAGTGTGAGAGGCCTCCAACTCCTGTCATTCGCCTGCGTTTACCTTCTAGTAACCCAGGCTCGTATTAAGGAGGTAGGCTTCTTTGGAGCCCACATTCAAGTACCACCCCGGATTCTCCACATAGATCTTAATGCGACCTGTACAGTACTGTATAGTACTGTGGTTGAATGGGAACAAATTGAGGATCCTGTTGTTATAAATAACCAAATAAAATACTATTCACATGTGCTTATTATATGATTTGTGAGGGCGAACAAAGTTGACACAATCCAATCCAATAAATTATCGTTTCACTTTTAAGTTAAAAAATAATAATAATTAAAAATTGTACACTATTATTTGTTGCATATTTAAATTTAATAAATAATCTATAGTTTAGGTAGTAAATTGAAAAATTACAAGATTAATGATATCCATTATAACATTTAGTAAAAACTCTAAATGTTGTTTAATATTTTAAACGAATATTAATTACACCAATTACACACGTAACTTTGCTGTACAAAAATAATTTGGACAGCAAACATATATATTTTTTTTACATCATCATACGGTTATAAAATTACTTCTTAAACAAATTACAACGCCCTTTCATTGCGTGTGGTTGAATTATGATATTTCACTAGTGTCTGAATTATGAAAAAAGGTTTTTTTTATTATCAACACATGGCTAAAGTCATTAGTATAATGAAATTGTAAAAACATTGGGATAATTTATAGCTCTATAACACAAGTAGTTTTTTATTGTAAAAAAATGATTGACAAAATTATGTAACACGCAGCACATCTGCAAAAAAAGTAACTCCTAAAAGATCTGCAAGTATCTACTTAGATTTCGCTTAATTAAAAATAAATAAATAAAATCTAAAGGTAAATAAAAATTGTGAATTTTTAATTTATACACATCATATCATACAATACTGTAATAAACTGTGCTTATAATTAAACGTATTAAGAAAGTAAAGTCATAAATGAAAATTAATTGACCGTGAGTTTAACACATGCCTATTGAATATTTGTGTGGTATGTGCAAAATGTGTTGAGCGACACATTTGTATATGTTTAGAAAATCGTAAAAAAAAAATTAATACAGACATTTGCCAACAAGTATTAACAAATTCAATGACATCTAAAATACATTTTATGGACCTACATTATTTATTTATTCATTAAAACCATAACGTTCACCATTAGTCCAATAATTTATTACCAATAATATGGTTTGGTATAACGATCCCTAAAAGACGATGACTTTTAAAACTTAAGCAAAACGTCTACATAAAAAGTGAACTTGCATGTTTTTCTGTTTACGACCAGTCAGTTTATGTTGTGATAATAAAAGTTGCTTACAAACATTTAGATAGAATCGTTCGTATATTTCACGCAAAACCATTTGTTTCATAATTTCAAGTTATCTTTATATTTAGAATTCAACTTTGGAAATGGTTTAAAAAATAATTTAATTAAGAAGTAACCGAATTAGTACGTTAATCTGTTATTTAAAACTTTTTTCTAGGTTTTGTGATCATTACACTAGTAAGAAGAAATGTTTTCTGTACAGGTAAATTTCGAAGACTGTATTGATTTTTGTCGTCGGTATTTACACGTTCTATTTGTTGTAGATCCCGAAACGATCGGTGGCAACACAACAACTATCAGCATCGTTGACTATGATATGCCAGTTCAGGACATGGTTCCTGATAATTCGTTGACTTCTCCGTGTCATCAATTTGAAGGCGAGTTTGAATTTTACTCTCCCGGTTATCCTCAAACATATCCTAACAGTACTGAGTGTATAAGGGTTATTACAGGTATGAGTTTAAGCAAACGCTGCTATACGTCAGATAAATTAATATGAGTCGTGTACGTTTATAGCCGACGAAGGAGAAGTTATAGAATTGGATTTCAGAGACTTATTTGAAATCGAACCGAGCGAAGGTTGTAAACACGACCATTTAGAAATTCGAGATGGTCCGTATGGATATTCAGAACCTGCTCATTATTTTTGCGGCAACCAGTTTCCGCCCAAGTCAGTAGATTGTTTATTTTAAGTTATTTATAAACATTTTAATGATTTCTAGTTTTAAAAATAAAAATGAAAACTACATCGACTTACGTAAATATAATAAAAATAAAATTATATTGGATTAGTTAAAATAAAAAATAGTATCCAGAATAATAAAATTAATTAGAGAAATTACTTTTAACACTTTCGTCATAATGAAAGTTTAAGCAACGGCAGGAGAAGAGTATTTAAAATTTTATTCTAGTCATTTGAGAAATGTCTGTAGCCGTATAAAATGTTTCACGCCTCTTTAAAAAATTATACGAACGAGAGTGCTTAAATGCGGGTTTTGTAAATTATTTACTTTCAGGGCTTAGAGCAAATCTCAACTGTATTTATATTATAAATCTCTCTGTTTACACTGTGTATCAAATAGTCTTTATTCTTTACCAAAGTAACATTTTATCTAATGAAATAAATTATTCTATTTAGGATAGTATCAAAGGACAGGTCGCTGTGGATTAGATTTCGCTCAGATGAAAACACTGAGTACAAAGGATTTTATGCAGTGTATAGATTTATAAAAAAGCCTCCAACAAGTAATAATTTTTTTCAAAATTTAATTATAAGAAATATTATAGACTTTAAAATGATGTATTAGTCGTAAATATCAAAAAAAAAAATTTAATTAATTATGCATTTAAACAAAGAAGTATTAAATAAAATTGTTAAATACAATAAAAAAAAAAAACTAAAGTTGTTAATTATTGTTTATTAAGTTTTTGATTTTTTATACTAATCTTATTTGCTATCTAATTTAAATGCAAATTAATAAACCAAGAGAAATAACGTATAAAATGTTTTTCAATTTTAAGCAGTGTTTTTTCTATGTTAATTAAAATTAATGAAATTTTTTGCTTTGATCGAGAGCAAAGAATTATTTTATTATTATTTATTATTTTATGTCGTTTAAAATACATGTTAGATCAGCTTAATAAAATCGCAGAACCGGAAATGAAACGGGAACAAAACAACACTTTTTAACACAATTTCCAGGCGAAGCTATTTCTTTTTTTCTCTAATAGAGACCCTTATTAATTTTTTATTATCTATTAAAGTATACATTAGTAAATAATTAAGTGTATTAAATATTATAAAAATTAATATACGAGTATTCCCGTACACTATTTCTTAAAATTAAAATCAAACGGTTTTAACCAAACAAAGGAAAGTTCACACATGTTTTTAATTAAAAAAATTATAGTACAATTAAATATAATAGAAATACAATTTAGACACTTATTTCTAGAGGGAAATCTGAAAATATTTTCTATCGAGAAATGGCTGTATTTATAGAACTACCCTCAAATTATTTCTCAGCTCCAATAGAATAGTATTTAGGACTTTAAGATAAGTGTATTATGCAATGAAAACAGTTATCGACTTCCAATGTTAAATGTACAAGATTATGTAAATCTCATATAAATTTTTTTGTCAGTTCTTAAAAATCAAAAAGATTACCCGTCAACAAAAATAATAATATGAAAATGTATACAATTAAAAAATATTGTTTTAGGAAAATCGGATTAAAGGTTTCGGAATTAGAAGTATGAATAATTTAACTTTTTATAAATCGAAATTGTTTATGGACAAATATTTACTTAACGACCTTAAAAACAATCGAAAAGTCGTCTTGAATTTCTGCGCATTATAATTAATACATTACTATTATTGAACTAATTTTCCTATTGTAATTTACAACCGACTGATGAATATATTACAGGCGTATCTATTCCCAAACTGCCCGTTTGCCGAAAATACATTAATGGATCGCAAGGGTATATAAACAGTACGGATGTAGAAGACGTTAAGAATGAAACTCTAATGTATAAAGTGCCTTTGGATTGTATGTGGATAATTGAAGTTAAAGTAGGATGGAAAGTAAGTGCTAAAAAGACGACCACTAGTACATTGTTATTTTATAATTATAAACTCAGAGTGAGACTGGTTTTTTTAAATGACTTATTATAGTATATTGAATGATTGGTTAAAAGAAACAATGACTAATGGTCATAATTTCCTAATTGAACGATTTTTAGTCAGTCAGTCTATGAGCTATAGTGAGGATGTGACGTCATTGCCTCAGGCGTCATTAAAAAGGGGTCCTAAACGATAGTGGAAGATTTTTTATTTAAGTAATAAACAAAGAAAAGGTCTTTTATTAATAAAATGGTAGGGTTTTTTTAGGGGTGCATATGTTTAAATTGGCTTAAGGTGCCAAAAACCTTATTACGGCTTCCTGATACAATTTCTGTTTCTTAGTATCTATTAACTATATGGTTTTTCTAGTATGTCATTCTTTAAAAATCACCTATTTATTTTAGATCCAGTTGAATTTTAAAGATTTTGTGTTGGAAAAACCCAACGATTGCAGTTGGAATGTGGTAGAAATTTTTTCGAACCGTACCGACATGGCGTCACGACTCAAAGTGTTCTGCGGATCGTTAGCTGAATTGGTATTGTCGTCCGGCAACATATTACACGTCCGTTTTGTAACTGAAGGCCGGAAGTCCATGTTTTCAGCGCTGTTCACCGCTTTTCGCACAAAGAATAAAGATGAAGGTATGAGTATGTACCGCGTGCAAAAATTAAGAAGTGATTATATTTTTCTTGGCAATCAAATAATTGTGATCAGTATCATTATTATTGTGAACTCGGTTTTCGATGCATTTATAATTTTTCTTTGAGCCACTTGTATTTACCGCAAATTTGTAATGATTGAATTGAAGATTAATTCATTTACATTAAAATGTGGTGTAGTATTACTTGAAAATTTATAAGGCATGAATATTTAATGCATTGTATAATTTATTTAAAACAGAAAATAATTTGGAAATATTTATTCTTTTGTAGACTGTGGTGAAGATCAGTATGATTGTGAAGATTTAACTTGTATAGATGCAGAACTACGATGCAACAATGTAGAAAACTGTCGTTTCCGTTGGGATGAAGACGGTTGCCCGGTTAGTAATTTTGTTGGATTTTATACAAGTAGTTGATGTAGAGATTGTGAGATATTTATGTGCATAAAGTATAAAACATTTTTATTCGAACATTATAGGAAGAGGATGATACCTTAATACGTCTGTTTTCTGGTTTCGACATTATCATTATCCTAGTGGTTTTCTTTCTTATACTTTGCGGAATGTGTTCAGCTTTTGTGACAAATATAGTGAGGAAATTAGTTCACGATCATCGAATAATAAAAGTAAGATAAAATACTATTGCGTTGACTGCAATTATCTTATGTTTAACTCAATTACATTATAAATGTATTTAAGGAACACATGCGTCACTCAAGAGATGGACACGTTGATCAAATAGGTATCAGTGAAGCTGATGAACACACCGGGGATAATTATGAACCACATTGCCACGACTATTCGCACAGTGAAAATAGTAGTCAATGCACCAATCTGATTCGATCCAAACATGCAAATAATGTATCTAGCTTAGATTGTTACGTTCCATCTGGTGACATCATTCCAGTGTTAATGAAGCACGATCCTCCATCTTGTCATTATTCTTCCATCGAGGACGAAGAAGACGACGGTTTGATGAGTTCCTATCCTTCAGCAACCGAAACTAAAGATATTGAATGTCAAACTAGAGAAAGTTTGTTTGACACTCCAGCTTTTGTTCCAAAAACTTCTTCGGGTCATTATAGAATTAGACCTTCGGAGTCTCCGTTAAATAAGCCACCGTTGGGATTTTCTACCTTTGGGTATAGAAAAAATTCAGAAAATTCATCCGATTTGAGTAAACCAAGCAAGTTTAGAGCAGAAGCTGTAATTGAAATGGATAAATTTTCATCTGAATCATCTGGTCAAAGGCCTTACAGTGTTGAATCAACAAAATCAGCTCCAGATGTTATTGTTATGCACTGACTGTGACCGTGATATAAAGAATAACAGAATAACATTATAATAACGGTATTTTTTTAAAATTAATTAAATTAATTTTTTACATAAGTAATCAAAATTATCATATGCACACGCAAAATATTAATTAGAATTACATGTTTTTTTTTATCAAAAATGTTTCATTACTTAAATTTCCATACATTAATTGTTTCAAAATAATGAATTATAAAAAAAATTTAATTGAAATTATTTTTTATATTTTTATAAAAATTCTTAACCATTCAAAATTTTTTTCTATTTTGATATTTGTTTTTAAAAATATAAAAACTAATTATTTCTTAATTTTTTTTTATATTAGTCACTGAACCTCAAAGATAAAGCACACACAAGACTATATTGTGTGAATATTTAATGAGTATGTTTTTATTTGAGTCTATAAAACTTGCAAATCTAAAAATATATTTTTTAATGTATGAGAGTTCTTGAGCAAGTTTCATTAAATTCGTAAATTGTTGTAATAAAATATTACTAGCCAGCTTGACTATATATTTTTGACATGTTTTATAAAAAAAAATTTAGTTTAATTTTTATCAATCAAAGTTTTCTTTGGACATTTATTAATATCTTTGATTTGATTTTATTGAATTGATTAGATTTTTATATTAGACATATGCTGCTATCAGTAAAAGTAAAATATGGATTGTTAATCAATTAAACTAATATAGACTTTATACAAAAATAGTTTAGATAAAATGTATAATTAAATTGTAAACCATATGTGATAAGTATTGTATAAAGAAAGTTTATTCATACAAAATATACACGATGATACATATTTAAAATTAAAAAAATTATATAAATGTAATAAACACTATTGTAAACAAATAGAATTACGAATTTGTCATTTCAGGGATGTATATACTGTTGTGACAATGCTCTTAGGAATTTTAATTTTCTTATATTGGCTGCTTCTCTTTTAATTTCCTCATTATTATTTGCATTTAACTCTAATGCACCAATTGTTTTTAACTTTAAAAATATAAATATAAATTATATTATGTATATAAAATGTATCTATGTATCATTAATATACAAAATGTTGAGTAAGGAAACAGGTCAGTTGTTACAAACAATGAGAACAATAGAAACCCATGTCTACACTTACTGAACACTCTATATAAATATATATATATATATATATACATGTAATGATAATGATAATGGTAGATTAAAATGTAATATATAAAATATATGTATTTTAAATTGTATATAATGTTTATACTTCAATATTGAATAAATTACTGCCAACAAATTATTTTCTGTGAATTAATTAATGTCTAAGGTTATTTTATAAAGATCAAACATTAAATAAGGTTTTAACTAAATTGAAATTTTCAAATTATTCATCAAAAATGCTCTTGATATTAGAAGAAAAACGAAACTCCTCAAAATTGGTATCAAGGTTTTAATTCTGTTCCATTAAGCTGTACAGGGTTCTCATACCTTTTAATTCAAGTATTAAGTAATTTTTGATAAAATACTTGCAAAAGAAAATTTTAATGTATATTTATATACTGATAAGACTTAAATTAAATCTTGTTAATTATTATTGACAAAAATTTTCTTACAAGTTTTTGTCTGTGTTCTTGATGATTAAGTTTGGTATGCCAATATATTAAAAATTCTAACAGACTTATATCCCATATATATTCATAGTATTCATCTAAGGCATCACACGAGTTGGTTTCTGAAGCACACTTAAACACTGTTGTGTAGTCCACTTCATCTTGAAAAAGACACAATATTGCAGCCTGTAAAAATGAATTAAAACCTTAGCTTAACTGTACTCTAGAATATTAAATCAACTAATGGTTTTTCACCTGAGTAAAATTTTGCATTTGCATACAACATCTAACCATTCTTTTATACACATAATCATCAATCATTGGTTTTAAAATTGGTCTAGCAAAGTAGTCACTCACAATTACAATAGCTTCCATATACCATTTCATAGCAGAACTATAATGACCCATGACTATATCATTATAAAAACAACCAAATAAATAATAAAAAATTTAACATATGTTTATCTTAATACAAAATAAATTTACCATATTGTAGATCTCCTTTTAACTTTAATAATATTATATGATTTGGATGAAATTTTAATGTTTCATTTAATACAATTTCGAGAAAATCAGTAATACATCGCAAAGGAAAACTCATTCCACTAAAACGTTTAGTAATTAATTACTCAATGAAGATTACGAAAAATTATTTAAATGTAGTAATTTATTTATACTTGGGCATAGCAGGCCAAATATGAAGGTATGGCATAATAATTTCAGTAGATGACTCATCTCTGAGAATATTTTGTATTTTAATTAAAAGTGATAGTACAATTTGTATAGCAGTTTGATCTCTTAAACTCATAAATAATCTCATAAGGTCATTTTGATTTAATACTCTGTTTTGATTACAAGCAGAATCTCCATCTAATGTTCTTTTATTTGGATTATTGTAGCTATAGTCAAATATTGGTAAAACTAGAATAAAAATTTGTACAAAAATTATTTTTACATCCCAACTTATGTTAATTATTTAAATATTCCATAAAAATTGATTTTTAATTATTACCTAAATCCCATATTTCTTTAGCACTTTTTTTATTTCCTTTAAATTTAGTAACGTCAATACATGAATAAACAATAGCTAATGGCAGATCAAAACAACTAAAACGTTTAGTTGTTAAGTATTCCCATTCACCAATATTCAAAAGAGTTAATACACATTGTTCAGCAATATCTTGTCGAGGTATCATATCTCCTTGAACAGTTTCAAGACATAACTTACAACGATCAATAAGATCTCCAATAACTATAAATAAATAAAATAATATAAATTATATAATAGTTACTAGTGACTCAAAATTTTCTTAAAAAATATTATTTTTATTTTTAAGTTATAAATGAGCGTTGTAAGGGGGTTGTGTCTTTAACACTGTTATGCACTTACTGTTTACTTTACCCTAAATAAGATTGCATCAAGTCAATAGCCAGTGTAAAAATCCTATCAAATCATAGTAAAATAGATCTCAAATAGTTGGGATAGAGGCTTAGAAGATAATAATATAGTTTTTGTTACTAGATATATTATTTAAAATTTAATGAAATTGGTATATATTATGAGTCACAAAGAAATGGCATATATAATGTATAAAATTTTTAAGAATAAAACTCTAATTTGAGAAAGAATGAAATAAGTGAAGAAGTTAGTAAACTTTTATATTGTTTTATGTATTACATTATGATTATTTCAATTAGTAAAAATAATATACAGTCATAACAAAAAATTAAAGTCACATACCATAAGTTTTAAATTCATGTTGAAATTGAAGCATCTCAACATAAAGGCTTTCCCAAGATATTAACTGTCTTAATTTTGAAAATATAACATTGTTACTGTTTTTGACATCATTTTCTGCTTCTTTTAAAAATACTAGTGCTTTTTTAAAATTCTAAAATATTAAATTTTTATCATATAAAATAAAAAACAATATAATTTAACAAATCTTACATTCAAGTTTGTCATTTCTTCCGCTTTGGCCAAAAATGTTAGAAGTACAAATTTCAGTACTCCATTTGGTAATGAAATTAAAAGATTTAGCAAAGGTAAAGGAACTTGCCACTAAAAAATATTTATTATTAATATATTTCAAATAATTACAGTAAAAATATTATTTCATTTTATTCTATGATTAAAAAGAGAAATTTCATTAAAGTATTTTCTTATAAACTTCATGAAAATTATCTTTACAAAGTATAATTAATTAATTTATGATATAATTATAATATTAAAAGATTTTTATATATTATATTTAAAATTTTTTAAAAATTAATGAAACTTATTTAGCTAATTAATTAGAAGAAATTAATATTCAAGAATAATAGAAAAATACTTCTAAATTTAGGTCCATAACATTATACATAGGATCAATTTTGTATAATTGTTGTAATAAATTGCGAACATTATTTGGATCAATTTCGGTGCAAATTTTATTTCTTAGCAAAATATTTTGCTTATTTATGCCTGAAAAATATCATAAAAGTTTTGAAATTGATATTTTAAATATTATTTAAAATAAAAAATTTAATTACAATTTGAATACATAACTGTTAAAATGAATGAGTTAAAAATATAATATTTAACTACTGTCTAAACAAAAGTATTATAAAAATTGAATTTAGTAAAAGTATGATACAACAAATATAACATATAATACGGTAATCATGATGCAACATATAAATCAACAATCGCCACTAAATGTCGCATGAGAGTTCCAAAAAAAATAATTAATTTAGCAGCCCGCTATTTTGCAAAACTACATAAGCACAAATGACAAATGTTCTACTTAATAGTAAAATAAATGACTACATTATATTTAATTTTTATTTTCAGCAATAACAAATCACTTTATTATGGAATGATAGCAATATTTATTTTTTTAGAAGTTCACTATGATCTATTTTTTAATAATAAATCTTAACTACTATGGTAATTGGTGCTGTACATTGTTTTTATGATTTTAATGTTACTATTATGATGATAAATAAATCAATATGATAATTTTCAGTCTAATTTTTGAATTAATCAAATATATAAAAAATAATTTGATAAGTAAATTTATTTTGAGACTATTTATCAATAATTTTTTCAATTAAAAAGTAATTTTTGTATGAAGTATTGTTACCTAAATTATGTTTTAAATTCATACGTTGAAACCGCTTCGCCATATTCACTTTAAATGAAGGTGTATCATCTGGAAATATTAACAACTGTTGAATTTCATCTTCATCAAATAATTTGCTCACTTTACTTCCCTCTTTGATGATGTCGTTAATCAAATTTTTTGGACATTTTAACAAAATATTGTAGATAAATATTTTAAAATTTTTTTTTACATTTTCATCTTTAATTGAAGAATACATTTTCAATTCCTAAAATTAAATAATTTTTTAATAAAAAATTTATTTTTTATTATAAAATTACCTTAAAAAATATTTCAGGGCCATGGGAATTTGCTTTGATTTTAGCAACATAGTCTTCAGGAGGCATTAACATTACTTCCTCAGTTGTCAATAAAGCTCTTCGCATTGCATTTAAAGTTTGAATTTGAAATAACATATCCCTGGAAGCAGTAAATTTTCCTAATGAGAGTATAGATGCCAAATCTAGTTCTAAGGAATCTCGAAACATCAATGGTATGTCCAATGTTTTATTATCGTTGTTTAAAATTTTTAAAACATCCTAAAATAATATTTTATCAATTGAATAATTTGTTAAAGAATTCTTATATACATATTTACTTGATAATTTGATTGAATTGAATGTAAAAATTGTACAAATAAATTTGTGTTTTCTGTAACCTCTAGAGAACAAGCAGCACAAAATCCATTTAACTCCTCTATTTTGATTTTATAAAATGAACTTGGTTTTAAATTTTGGTACAGTTGTCTGCACTTGGTAAAATATGTATGGGCATCTTCATATTGTTCTTTGAAAAACTTGTATTTAGAGTAGTCATACATAATCTAAATAATTTAATTTAAAATTAACACTTTCTAAATTTGTAAATAACAAATTGATATACTTGGGAGAGAAATTCAGCTGAGGAAATAATAAGTCCTTTAGACCAGTTGCAGGTCAATGGATTAAGTTCATCAGGGGGTATAAATGTTTCCATATTTGGAATTATATATGATTTTCTCTTTAATCCAATTAAACGTAATAACATTTTTTCACTAAGTTCGCTCTGCATTTCTAATTTGAGTAGTACATCTTCATTTCCATCCCTAAATTTTTAATTTATTAAATAATACATTTAAATTATAATTATACTCATACTGAATAGATCCTAAAGCAAAATTTGATTTTTTTGAAATTGTATAATTTATTATAGCAGTTAGTGTCCAACGATGAAAAAATGCTATGGCAAATAATTGTTGATCACTTAATTGTGATAAGTCCTCAATAGAAATATGAGATTCAAAATTTATAAGATTAAGTTCATTTGATACTAAATCCAACAAGTCTTGAACAAAAATGATTTGTAAACTTATTGGAACTCTGAAAAACAAAAAATAATATACTTTTACACACTTATATGTTTTAATAAAAACATGTATACTACCTGGTTTGAAAAATGTTAAGATCCCATTCCCAAAAACTAACAATTCTCATAGCTAATATTTTTAAACATTCGTATTTTTTACGTTTTCTGTACTCAATTTTTGAATTATCCATTAAATCATCAATGTCAATAGGTGGTAGATCTTTTGGTCTTTCCATTGATGAATATAAAAATTTTATTAAAAGGTCTGTTGCATTCGGGTCTATAAATCAAAATAATTAGTTGTAAACATTTAAAGAAATAAAAAAAACATTATATGATTAAATTAATGACAAATAACATTATTACCTGCTTGGGGATTATTTAAATGCTCTTCAAGAAGAGAAGGATCAATAAGAAATTCAAACCATAGTTTTGTATTTGGTGCAATGGGTATCATACCAGGCCTTAATAAATCAACGTCCATGATTATAAATATTTTAATATATAATCAATTACAGTATCCAAAGCTATCTTGACATAATTTTATAAATTCAAAACATTTGTATTTTAATCATCAAATCGGTTTTGTAGCACATGCATAGAGTTTGAGAAAAGCGTTATCAATATTTTATTATCAAACAATGATTGTGATAATGAGTTATTTGTATTCTACTCCGTCCCTTCAATAGACACATGTAATATTAATTAGATAAGTTTGAAATTTTTCTTTATTTTACCAAAAACGATCCATTTATCATAGTAAAATTAATAATATTCATTATTATTATTTATTTTACTATGTTATTCATTACATTTGTATAAAAGTATTTTGCAAGCTGCTCTATTGGCGCGGAATATTCTTATCTATATTAAAATTAAAAATAATCTTGTTTATTAGAACTTTTTCAAATAACTAGTATAAATATGATTTTCTAAGCTCACTTGTAAAATGTCGACATTGTCAGTATAAGACATATATGGTTTTACTTAATATTTTTTCTTTAAAAAACCTGTGTATGATTTTTATAGTATTTTTTTTCTAGTTTATAAGCGATTTAGTTTGATGTCTATTTAGGCATCGTCATTACTTAAACTCATATGTTACTCTTGACTGTTTGGTATAGTGTAATGTTCATTCTGGCTTACCACAGTTATTTTACCTTACATCGATTAATTATTTATTGTAAATTTAACTATTTACTTAACCCATACAGCGAATATAAGTTTGTTGTACACTTCCATGTCCATACAGTTTAATTTACATTTTATTCAAGTACATGAATATTTTTATTTTAAACACAATCATTCCTTTTGGCCAACAAATTAAATATAAGTCATTTATGTTAAATGACACTGAGTAATTACTCGTTTGTCTATCGACTTATTTCAGATTTAATATGGTTAGTCCTGATTTAATTTTTTAGTTACCCTGAAGCAAATATCGAACTGACCTATTTAAAATGTTATTTTATTTTGCTTATATAACTTATCTAGTAGCATCAGATTTCTAAGAGACACCTAAAGGACTCTCCGAAGGGAGAATATGGATTTTTCAAAGGGCCTATGTACATTGTATTGTCCTCCAGTTTTTGATTTCACACCACGCGGTAACCTGATAAGGAGTCTTTTGGAGAAAATCTTTGGTATCCTACACTGTTCGATTTGTTATCATTCTGGTTGCCTATTACACACTCTCGTCATCAGTGGCGTATTTGGGGGGGGGGTGTCCTCCATGTCTGGACACCCCCCGACTTAAAAAAAATGCCTAATATATTGGTATTAAGTTTTTTATAATATACTATATTTATTTACTATAAAATAAATGGTATTTTAAATAAATAACAAAATTGAATATAATTTGATAGGATTCGACGACACGTATTTATCTACATTTTATCAGAGATTTCTAGAAATTATTTGGATTTCATTGGGTCATTTAGATACAGGCCCGTAGCCATGTACGGGCTAGTACGGGCGAGTAAGCCCGTACAAGCGACCTCCTTGCCCGTACAGAGCTCGTCTAACCCGTCCAAGAAAAAAAAATCTGAAAAAACTGATGTGTAGAAAAATTTCTAGTATTGAAATTACACAAAATGTTTCGCGTAATATAGTCGGTGCTGTCGGTCAGTGTTGTTAGTGATATTGGTAGCATGGGAGCCGTTATATTAACTAAATGATAATATAAGATGTGTATATACATATTTAAATTCTCAGAAAAAGTTATTGGAGTAACATTACTTGTTATCGTGTAATTTGGGTCAATATCTGCTGTATTTACGGTTTTACCCAGTGAATACAGGCGACTTCCAGTTCTCAGTATTTTGTCTTTGATTGTCACGATTTACATCAATGATTATTGAAACATAACATAACATAATGATAATATTGTTACAACTATTATTAAAGATCGCGTAGCCGTCCGTGTAGATAATAACTACTAAGAAGTGCTAGAATAGACAACAGCTTTATTTAATCGCCGATTGTGAACCGCGGATACGCAATTTATAGCGTAGAGGTAAGTATTATTATTTATTAATAGTTTTAATTTATTAAAATTACATTTTTAATTATTAATATTATAAAAAATGAATCTCATGAACGGGATGATATGTTAATTGTCAATCGCAGTGTAGGGTCAAGCGGGGTAATTGTAAACAATTGGGGTAATAGTAAATGCATTTTTTTAAAATAAATTCACATAATTTTATTTCAAATTTATGTTTAATTTGATAGCAACACACACATGGACCAGCACTTTTCAATACACAATTAAACCTACCAAAAGTTATTAGTCGAAATATTCATTTACGTTTACTCTGATTATTTACAATTACCCCGCTTGACCCTATAATGGTTAATGTTATTGTTTCGACACGAAGTTCCTTGACGACTACTTCCGACATGTCGAAAAACCTCTTGGAGCGTGTATGAGTGTATGCCAGTGGTGGATAGTGTCTATGTGTTTAAAATTGCGCACAATTATATAAGTCATTTAATATAAAAACTAAACTTATTTTCAAATTTGTATTTTTACTTTGTTTCTTAAAATAAAAAAATTATAAATATTTTAAATGTATCCGATCATGTGAGGTGGTTGGCGGAAGGGGGTGACCGTAGCTTCTGGGAACACCACTAATAGGGGCCCATAATTATTTCCCTCCCGGGCCCAAACTTTTCTCTCTACGGCTTTGATTGTGGACAAGCAAAAAAAAAAAAGGTCTCAAAGCAATCAAGGCCCCTCGCCCCCCCCTGGATACGTGCCTGCCCGTCTTACTTTACTTTGTGCCCGTACAACTAGTTAGGTCTGGCTACGGGCCTGTTTAGATAACAAAAATACCCGTAGCAAAAATATAATAACAACGGAAATATTCTGAACTTGTAGTTCATTTTTAAATTTATTTTATAGTTTATCAGTTTAGAGAATTATAAACAAATAAGTTTAGTTACCCCTATTCAATATACCGCATTCATAAAAAATACAGAAAAGAATTTTTTATAATTAAAATAGTATTTAAAAAATAAACAAAAGTTATGAAATTCTTTATGAATCGTCATTTAGTAAAATTAAAATTAAGTTGTTAAGATAGTAGATACGCTTGTTAATTTAAAAAATTATAATTGGCTGACTTTTTAACTTAATTGTATCCATAACTGTATATTATAATATTTGTATATTCACATAACAAGAACATTAAATTATTTCAGTTAAGATAAATTTATATTAAATTTGAATTTCTTAAATGAAATGTTACAAAGAAAAATAAGATTAAAATAAAATAACAAAACAACAATTAAACATAGAAAAAGTAAAAAAATGTTTGGTGGTATACAAATAAAAATTTCAATTTATAGTGAATATTAAGAAAATTGATATAAAATACAAAAATAAAATTTCATTCATAAAAATATTAATTGAATAGCTCGCCAGCAATAATTTCATTTTTGTGTCTTAATCTTATAAAAGGCATAAAATTTGCATTTATTGGTGTTGTATCTCCTCGAGACATTTTTTCTGCCAGCTCAACAGTAAATGGCCCACAATCATGTCCATTGGTTTGGCGAGATGTCTCGCCTATTTGTAATGTCCATGTAGAAGCTTTTCCTTTTTTGTCCATCTCCCATTCAATTAAGAAATTTTTTAATACCATTGGATAGGGACCCTCATACGACTTAAGACTATCATATGATGTCACAGTCTTTTCAGGTATATTAACCACTGTCAATATCCAATGACTCTCATATACATTCATGGGCACAAAAAGTAATTTTATTGTGTGAATATCTTTTTTTATCCATCTTCTTACAGCTGGATAACCTCCTCGAAGATACGCTACAATAAAATCAGTGACAACTGCATAAACTTCACCTTCTGACCGTTTTACTATCATTTTAATGTACTCATTAATTGTGTCTGAAGTATACCATGATGTGGGCGATTTAAATGAAGGTGCATTATACTGATCAAGAGATTTTGTGTTCTGATCTTGCATTACTTCTGCAAGTGTAACCATATTTAAACATTTTTCATAAAATTAATAAAAGACTTTGTTGAACAGTTTACTATTATTTAGGTTTATTTAAGGTTTTGGAATATGAAATTAAACACGTATAATTACTTTTGTTTAAAACGTCCATGGACCCCCTTAATGACACGCCTCTGCAGAAGTTATATTAATTTAACTCGTATTATTATAATTAATTATGTTTAATAAATAATCTTTTTTTATTTAATTTTACATAAAATAAATAGATTAAATAACTAATTACCTTTTTCTTTCTCTGGTACTTTTATTACTTCAATAGTGGACAGAGCAAGTAAATTTACGTCATTCGGCGTATTTAAGGTCAAAGGATTAGAACTAACTTTTGGCTCTAAAATAATTTATGTTTAAAAATATTACATATTTGTTTCAAAAATCAAAACTTCATATTTTTTAAAAATGAATTATATTTTAAAAGTTGTATACTTTTTATGACTTTTTCATCTTCTTCGGATGAATTTCTTTTTAAATTTGGTCGAGCAGTAGTATTAGAAGATATCTCAAAAAGTTGTTTTTTTATTTCGGATTTTTTGCGTTCCAAATTTTTCTTATGAAAACTCTTAACGGATCATAAAAATATATTTAATTATATGATAAATTTATTTAAGAAATTTTCTTTAAGTCCAAAAAATTGTTTAGGGTATACCCTAAAATCTTTTTATTGAAAAAAGCATAATAAAATATACCTTGTCTAACAAATCAGCTGATATTAATAGCGGATTGTCTTTTGAAATTGCTATATTTTTTTTTTCTGTTGAATTTAAAATTTCA